>NW_028288652.1:300000-427164 GCF_059628265.1 Tinamus guttatus
AAGCAGTGTGGAGGCTTCTGTGAGTTATGCCAGCAAATGGAATCTGCCATATTTCATTGAAGTTAACTCACTAAGATTCTATATAAATGAATTACACTTCTACGAAATTTATCCTAAATCTGTTAGAGTAATAATTCTTCAACATTTTTGAATTAGGATATATTGCTATTATTTCTTAACAAATCTGGGAATGGTTAAAAAATCCCTATAGATTTTTTTATCCCTACAATATTTTCTAATAAGTATTAGAGGAATTTTCCAGCTGAGATATAATAGCATTATTTCCTTCCAGCCTACCTTCTTGTTCTACTCCAACAGACTCACAATGAACATGTTCTCAGAATGCACACCCAGCTGCACTTTCCTTTTATTACTTATGACAATCTTCAGAATGCACAGGAGACACTTAGGTTTTTTTTTTCTTTTTCTCAGAGCTTATTCTTTATTTGTCATGACAGTGGCACAATACTCAAGACCTTAACGATCTTACACAATTTTATTTTTCCTATCAATAACAGTGTAAACACTTACATAATCCCCTCTCTCCCTTTTCATCTATTCCTTCACTGATGTGCTTTCCAGTTTTTCAACACACTGGGTAAACAAGTCATTTTTTCAAATTATTTGGAATGTTTTAACTATTATAATTATGTGCTGTTCTTTTTCTATTCCAGACAAGTTTCTCTTTGCTATGAAAGTGGAGGAGGTTGGGTTATATAATCTCATTCTTCTGCTCTGCTGGATTTTGATCTAGAACAAAACTGGCTACGCTTTGGAATCTATTCTTTGGGGAGCTCTGGAATTTTAAAAAAAATTCCAATATTGACTAAACTTTGGAGAAACACCCCCACCCCCACATTAAACAGAAAACAAATGAAGAAAGAATCGGACAAATAATGGTAGCCCAGTGGAAATGCTCTGCTTAGAGGAAGTTGCAGTCTTTTGCTCTGATGTAAGTCTGTGCATTTTCTTTTTCACATTTGGTAAAAAGGTAATTAAAAGCAAACTACAGTTTTGACATTATTTGCATTTTCTATCATGTTTTTATAGACAGTTTCTATTTTTTTTTTTCAAGCAGAGCATGACCTAAATCAGGGTATTTCTGCAGAAATTTTTCCTGCAAATGAAGCAACACTTTTTAATGCGAGAACATTCTTATCAGAAGCGTTTTAATCTACAGTAGAGCTGAAACACCCTTTTAAGGCGGTGAATTTTCCTGAAAGCCTAGTCCATTCAGGAGGCCAGGGGGAAGGCGTAGGGGAAAGACTCCTGCCTTCATGGGGCAGAGGAAAGGCTGCCGAGATCTGAGTGCAGTCTCACCCCATCTTCCCTCCTCACGGCAATATCAGGTTTGAGGTACTTAACTAAAACAAACAAGCAGAAAAGAGATAAAAGGGCACACTTGGTTCTCAAGTAGTGATGAGAAGGGGGAAAAACATGCTGTCACAAAGCCAAGAGATAGAAGGAACTACCCAGAGGTGGAGATAAGTAAAAAAAAATGCTCAGTGAAATCTGTGACTGTTTGAAATGTTTTTCTCCTTTTCTTCTTGTGACATAATGGGGTGGTAGAAAGTATGGGAACATTTTATTTTACATTACTGAATGCAGGAGCTTTCTCTGTAGGTTTCATTTCTTACTGTAATTGATGCCTCACTTTGAATGCTATGCTTAACATCTTCAAGGCACCTAGGGTACGTGAATTAGCTCTGCTGTCATACCAAACACATCACTTTTTATCTCCTCTTGTCAGACTGTTATTAACAGCAGCATTTAAAATTCACCTTCGCCTTTGAAGGAAGCCCTGACTATAAGATAGAACAAATTACAAGTAGTATGTATAGTGCAGTAGTGTTAAAACTGCTGTCAGCATCCCAACGTGGCCATATGTCTGACATAAAGTACACAAAAGAAAGTGCTACGGATTGAAGCACAGTCTAATGATAAGTAGGCCGTTTAAACAATAAGCCTCTCAAGTGAGCAATATATATTCTGCTCTGTTTTTCTTACTTTGTGCTGCTTTAAATCAAAGTCCACAGCTTTGGTATTGCTGGGAGGTTGGACATGTTGTCTGCAAATAAATAGGCCCTCTGCCAAAGAACGAGGCCTCACTCTTGCTAAAGGAAGAACATTGTTCACTAAAATAGTTTGTCTTTTGATGCCAAAGGAAATCAAATTGTAATCAAGGGCTGAGAACGGACTGAAGTCATAAAGGCTGGCTTGCCTCAGCCTTTGGCAGCCTCACTTGTTCCCAGGCATATTAAATATAATTTACGTTTGCAGAGGGGAGAGGCTTTATTGCCCTGGAAATTTGTTTTAAATAACACTTAAGTGAAACACTGTTAGGGGCAGCCAGGGATACACTTCTACTGTCATTAAGGCTGGTGCAAATCCAGAGTATGTTCATGGGCTTTGACAGAGTTATTCTGAATTTATGTCTGTGTAAATGGACATTTACTGCTGATGTTAATAAAACAAGGAAATTTCCTAGACTCTGGTCACCTATTCAAAGTAGAAAGTTCATCATGAAAGGCTGTCCTCAATTGTAGAAAGTGTTTCTATATTTTTCCCCATTTTATTTAACATGTGAGAATTCATATTGTCTACAGATAGCTGTCTTTGAATGAAAAAACATAAACATTGCTGAAGATGTGCAGATCTTCATAAAAGTAGTAGGATATTTTTGAAAGCATTTTATTATCATATCAGCATTTTTGATTTTAGAAAGAATTTTTATTTTTAGAACATTTTTTTTCTACTTTACTGTAGAATTAAAAAATAATTAAATAAAACCTTTTTCCCATAAGTGATAATTCTGCTTATCATCATCTTGCTCAGAAGCGTCAGCCAAGGGAAAATGCCATTTTAATACTTTGCACATTTTGGGACAAAGTCTTTTTCTTCGCAGCAGACATCATAGTGTAGATTACATTTGAAACTTGCTTTACAAATTAGCGCTGGGGTAAAACAATGGGATCTATCAACGAAAAAGTAAAATACCTTCCATAAACATCTCATTAAAGATCACGTTTACTTCTTTATTTTGCAGATTTAGTAAAATAGCAACCAGTAAATTTAATGTAGTTTGTATATTGTAAATGGAAATTTGTTGCTAGGGAGAACTTTAGGGATATTTAAACTACTAAAGAAGTATTTGGATAGCTATTGCCTTTATTTATTTATTTATTTATTAAGGCGTTGGTTGGTTTCGTTTCAGTATTTCCAATGGAAATAAAGAAGTCCTGCTTTTTTTTTTTTTATGTGCAGATGAGGTTTAATGTCTAAGTGACTAACTTAATGCCTGGACTCTGTCAGCTCAGAGGAGACTTGTGGCTAAACTTTTTGTGGATCTTCCTTTGAATCCATATTTCCACACGCGGACATGCTTTGCACCACTCTTGCCTGCACAGTGGCTGTACTCCTTCCAGAAGGGCCAGCACAGATCTGCATGTCTAGCAAGTAGCTGATGGCCATTAATACTAAACAGAAGAGATGCTTCTCTGCAGTCTCAAATTAAGTGCTTAATTTTACCAGGGCACAGGAGTTAAGCTACGGCCCGTGGTAGCTTCTACTTGACAAAATTAGCATCCAGCATGAAGGATTTGGTAGATGTTTGTCATTCTTCATATGTTCTGTACAGGACATCTAGTTTTAGTTGACTCAGGGTAGTGGGTCTTAGTAATAGGCAAGATGTCTAGAAAATATGACCTACTTTTCTCAGCCTTGCTTAGGTCATTTTATGAGTCCAAGCCAAAGCCATTAGAAAGAGTTTGATGGAAAAAAAAAAAAAAAAAAAAACAAAAACAAAAACAAAAAAACAAAAAAACCCCTAACTCTTACTGGAGCTAGAATCATCCATTTTATAGCAGGGAGGTTGGAATTCCAATGTATTCTTTTCTGGGTAGAAAATTAATTAGATTGTGCTAGTAGCATTCATTAAATCATTATTTGCTTTAAAATATTCAAGGCAATTTTTTTTTTCAAGGAAAAGTATGTGTTTCTTCAGATAAGGCAAAATATTAGTTTTTATTGTGGAAGAAAAAGTGAGTTCCAATTACTGAAATAATTATGAATTAGCCTTATTTATAGTATCAATGGCTAATGTGAAGGGGAAATGAGTAGGTAAACTTTTTAAAAATTATAACTAAAATACTATCAAATGTAACATAGAGTTACACTTTTTTCCACAGATGGAATACAAATTTGGAAAATATATGATGAGGGCTAAGAAGCTACGGGCAAGACAGAAGGCTGACTAAGGAGTTAAACGCTCTGACACTCAGACATGAACTAAACATCCTGGCACTTACAACAGCCGCAGGCGCTCACATGGGTTTGACAAATCAGTCGTCATTTTAAAACAGTCTCTGCCAGTGAGCATGGAGCATGGACTTTTCAGACTGATAAATGCAGGGCACCTCTAAAAATACAATATGGCTAGGAACGTGTTCCAAAAAGTAAATGGAGAGACGCGAGGACCTGTGTTCCTTTAAGTGCACACATGAATTAAAGCGCTGTGCGAGTTTGCAGCAGTGGCTCCTGTGAGGATCCTTGGCTCAGATACGCTAAGAAGCCAGGGAGATGCTTCAAGAGAGCCCCATGTGCTGTGAAATAGTCCACACAAACAGCCTTTCACCAGCTGACTTCAGCATCCAAGCCTGCCTGCAAAATTCCCTTCTCTCACACTGCCCAATCCTGCACCACACTGTTCGAGGACTCAAACTTTCTGCTGCTTTTCTTTTCCTTCCTTTTCATGTCAAACAATGTGATACAGTGTATTCAGATGTTAATGGGATCGGCTGTGTATTCCTTGGAAAAGGGAACAGCCCGCCTGGAAAGTTCTTAGTTTTATGTAGAGAGATATATATGGAGAGACACATTTATACTTCTGTTATGTTTTCTCCCTTTGCTTTGTGTTGTCTTGTAAACATGTCATGAACTTGATCCTTCATTAGTGAAAACAATAGAAGCTGGTTGCTGACTTCTCTGGAAGCAAGGGAAAGACCTGCATGATTTTGCTTTGCTGCCCATCTCTCTATTGTTATGTCTCCCTTTAAAAAAAACGCACACACTTTGAAAGACTATTTCTAGAAAATAAATATATAGTTAAAAAGAAAAAAGAGAGGCCATGATATTTCAAGGTCCTTGAACTATATTTGCCATCCCATCCACTCACAGCCAGGAGGGAGACAACTCTCAGAGAAAGCCTCACTGAGCATAGAAACAAAGATGTGGGTGAGAGATTTGAAGTCTATAAGCAGCTTCTATCCCCACCTCCCCTCGACCCTTGCTGGGAAGGCAACTGGCAGCTTTCCACCGTGTCTTTGGGCACTGAGCGGCACATATTTTTCTGCAGTAGGGAGTTGGTCCTAATGCTATAGAGACTGGGCAAACTACTTCTGTCAGCTTGCACTCCCCTAGTGTATTTGGTGGTTTGGTTCCCAAGAGGCCTAAAGCCAGGCAGTTCAAAGTTAACAGCTATTCAAATTGCTGTACGCTTTTAGGGGAGAGCTGGAAATATATGTGTGCCAGACTTTGGGTTGAGATTAAGATGAGGTAAACTCATTTTGACAAAGAGATCCTCCCCTAATTCCTTTTTTTTTTTTTTTTTTTAATAACATGCTAAAGCTTGGCTATATGGGAAAAAAAAGAGGACTGATGTGGGTAAAATTACTAGTCTGTCATTTTAACAAAGGACTCTTGGCAATGTGTTCCATCCTTCGGGAAGTGATTATTTCACATGAGTTGTGCCTCAGAAAATGTCTGAAGACGGAAAGGTGTATATAATCATGTCTTATTCTGAGGTTCGTAATATTCATATTAACTTTTCTGTATTAGTTACTCAGCTTTTCTAAGAAAATATTTCTCAAAATATCTCTCAGATGGATAATTAGATGCTGTAGGAAACAGATTGGCCCTAGAGTGCTATTTCTAATTAAAACTGTCTGAAACTTGTACGGGTATACATCTGGGTGTAAGTACATGTATGTATATTGTACCTAATACTATATACTTATTCTTAGAGAAACATCAAATATAATTTAGTATAATTTTGCTTCAGTAAAATGCCATTCATGCAAATACATCTCTGCTACAGTATGCTACAGTAGCAAACACATTTTCTTTCTTGTGGTCATCTAAGTTGGATCTGAGTGAATTACAATATCTTAAATCAATTACATTACATATGCCCTATTTGCATAATGTATAGAAGCAACAAGCAGGCAAATGTTATTTTCACCTAGTGAAAAAACAATGCCATGAAAAAGCAAGAAAAAGAACAATCTTTCTATGTTATGATGAAGGAAAGAGTGATCTTGCTATTGCTGCCTCAAAACAGGCCCAAGACCCAAATAGGTGAATGATTTCACCCAAACTAAATTAAAAAACAAACAAGCAAGCAAACAAAAAATACCTCCCCTGCCCCCCACCGAGTCCTGATAATGTTAAAACCTTCACTCTGGATCAGGTGTTTGCTACTTGGAATCTCAAAACCTATGTCAGGTAACAAACAAGCAAAAAAACCTCAAGAGACTTGTTTTGGAAAGCTGTCATAAGCAAACACTCACATTTATTCACCATGAAACATATCTGCTCACTTTAATCAACTATAATGCTAGCTGTTCAATTTTTGGTTCATGTTCAATGATCTTAAAATGCCAAACTGTCAAATGAGATTCTTTTGCTCACAAATATACACATAACTTTAAAAACATATATTTTTTATATACATTTGTCCAAGCGTTTCCATGTATACTCTCACTTTCTAAGCATTATTCTTTAATTTATAAATTCCTTCAGTGCAAGGAGTTTAGATAACATCTACAACTTTTCAAAATAAGAAAACTTCTATTTCAAAATTGTCCACTTTTCTAGGGAAAAATATAAGAAGAAGATTTTGACACTCTCTTATAACAAATCTCTTTGACAAATATTAATGAACAATTAAAGACAACTTTTTTAGGACACTATTTGGTGAAACCACTGTGCGTGTGTTTAGCTTATACAGCAGGAATCTTTGGTTATGTTCATCTTGACCACTATCTGATATTGACTACATCTGAACTTTCTGATCAAATTAAAAGTATTATGGCCAAATAACAGTGGTGGTTGGTGTGAAACCACTGAATAGTTACCACAGATATTTTTTATACTTCTGTACAATAATACAGACTCTTCAATACTTTTTTATTTTCTGGATGAAATTTATAATTTTTCATCCTTTTTATAATTCCAAAAGAAAACACAAGAAAAAAACAAACTGAAAAATCAAAGGAAATGGAAAACATGTTTTCTGTATTTTATTAAGAAAGGATGAAATACTGTTGTGCACCTAATATGCAGAGACATCTTAGTATAACAACATACAGCTTAACTCCTAGAGTCCTTGTTATTTAATCCATTTAGTTCTGCCCAGGGATCACATGAATTTATGGAAACCCCCTGCTACCCTCTTTGTTGAGTTCCATCCCTGCTGGGAGATCCCCATCTGCTGGGAAGTGAAACTCTGTCCCGAACTTTACCTCATTTAACAGTGCCACATGTAAATCCAACTTCTTCATTTATTACTTTGACAGGGCAGATGGCAATGGGCTTTTAAAAGACTGTAATGTTGGGTAAAAAAGCCTATATTTGTAGCAGATAATAGTTTTAGCTGCTTGGATTCTAGTGCTTGATTTTTAGGAAAAGACTCTGATACAGGCAATTAAATTTTTGAGCCATCAGTACTTAGTGATGCATCATAATTTAGCTGTTTTCAGAAAATCATATTGTGACCAAATAATCATTCATTAAGACAGAAAATACTTTTTTAATGGAAATTTGAGACTCATGTTTGGTGGCTGATATGAGTGACTAGTTTTCTAATAGCCTTAATCACTGGAGTATTTCTTTACTTGTTCATTTAAGCCCATTAATGAAAACATATGATGTTAAGTCTAATATCTGCTAACCCTTGATGACTGTTTTGACTTCTAGCATTGTCCTATAAATAACTGTCAATGACATGCACTGAAAATCAAAGACTACTATTTCACTGATTAAAGAGAACAAGTTCACCCAAGACTTCCTTTTCACCCAGTAAAACCATAGAGAAATTCATTGTAATCTCGAGTCAGAAGTGATGTACTTCAAAATGTCATGTCTTTAAAGACATTACCCTAAATTCATAATTCAAGTCTTAAAAGTAGTGTGAAAACTCAAACCTAGCAGCTGAATTTGCTTATAGAAGATGCATAATGGAGTGGGGAATATCATGCACAATCACAGCATCCTAGATTTGAAGACTACAAATACACTATATTGCTTGTCCTGAAGATCCATTCTATTGGCTTGCTGTCCGCCTGTTTATTTTAAGTGATATCAGAATGGGTTTTTAGCTTCATGGAAGAAAAGTAAATCTTACATTTCCAGTGCTTACTGCCTTTCAAATATAAATATCAGTTAATGTGATGCTCAGTAAAATTTCAAGGGCAGGTGTTTAGCTTATACAGCAGGAATCTTTGGTTATGTTCATTCTGACCATAAACTTTCTGATCAAATTAAAAATATTATGGCCAAACAGCAGTGGTGGTTGGTGTTAAATTTGTTCTCTGCCATGCAATTGTGTTGTCTTGTTCAGCAGCTTCAGGGTGAGACCTCATATGAAGTGGACAATCTGTGTTCTTCGGTGGGAATTAAGGAAACACTTCTGATAGGAACTTTCTTGGTTCAAATCAGGCATTTATTTTTCAATTCTGTGTATGTGCTTATGCTCTAAAGCCTCTGCTTTATAATAGGTTCTTGCCTGCTTTTCTGATGAGGAATTACACGCTGTTTAGAAAAAGGGATGTATCTTGCTGGAGAGCTTTTGTTATGAACTACTCAGGCCTTCTCTAAAATGGCACTAGTCAAACTAGCGTCCTGCTTTTATAGATCATCTAGGTAACATTATAGCAGGAGAGATTTGTCCATCAAGATAATTTCATTTAAAACACAATTCATTGTAAAATTTAGCTCATATACTACTATTTTCTTAATCGATTTTCCTTGATTTTGATTTCAGATCATTTTTAAAGATTCTTGGACAGAAATTGAAATACCTTTATCTCCTGCATAAGAAGCGATGGAAAGATAATCAAGGTGGCAAATTTCTTTGCAACAATTTCCTACAGCATGATGTGCAGAAAAGTGATGCACCTTCCACACTCCTCTACATGAAAGCTGGAGAGCTTCTATTATTATCTGCCGTATAACCTAAATCTAAGGAAGATCAGAATTGTTGTGCTTTGACTACCCCCTCTGCAATGCGCCTGACTCTTCCTAATGCAGCTCTGATGGAAAGAGCACCAGTGATCTTCTCTTGCCTTGTCTGCTGCTGTCTCTAAAGGTGATGGGAAATCAGTGGGTGGTTAGTGGGTATATATAGACTAGTCCTGTGGAGAACCTGGACTACTGTGGGAGAAAGTTTGGATAATATGAGGAACTATGAGGCCTGAGTGATCACTGCAAGTCATTTCCAGTGGTGCAAGGTGTGTTGGCTTCCACATGTGCATGGCTCTCCGTGTTACAAACTAACAACAGTTAGGATATATATGCTACTATCCTTCTTATGTTTAGGAGCCTACATCTCAAACTTAAATGGCAAAAGCTTATTACCCAGACTGAAAAAAATGATAGAATCAGGATCTTTTTTATTAGAAAATATGTAGGATTAGAGCACTTTAATCTTTGGTTTATGGTTGCATTTTTATATTTAAAAGAATTTAAAAGCTACAGCACATTTTACCTTTGTTAAGAGAGAAGTGTAATCCTTAATGAAATTTAATACCAGACAGTATTTAAAGAAAAAGACAAAGAAAAATCCCCAACATGATTGCACCAGGATTTAAAAAATCCCCGCTATGGTAAGCCAACCACTTCTTTGTTCTCAACAGTTGTGTAGGCAGTTTATGGTATTTCGGTAATTCTGACCTTTGTTTAACTACAAGGCTATGTGTCAATAAAATGAGAAGTCTAAACAAGTAAAACAATCATTCTGTGTATAGCTAGTTAAAATTCATGGCTAGCAGGGAACAGATTGGCATAGGAAAGCCCTCAGCCTGTCCATCTACTGGTACCATGCCACCAGCACAGCAGCTTTTATTACAGCTTCTCCCTGTGGTTGCCTCCAATTATTTTGCAAATCTTTCTCTCCCCTCACAAATTTATAGCCCATTGATGACTTTCTGTGGGTGGCTTGAAACATCTGGACAGCAATCCTAAAGTGTATGTCCTGCGCCCTTCCTGTAAGCAATGGAGCACAGACCAGGAGAAGTGCAGTAGTGTCCAAATGCAGAATGAGTGAAGAATGGTGGGGCTGTTTAACATATATATTCATTACTCACACTCAATTAAGAATCGAGCGGAGGTGGAGAAGCTCTAGTTCTTACTTTGTCAGCCTCAGAAAAATTTCTTGTGATTGTTACATCATGTTTCATTTGGCTAATCTGAGTTGGGGAATACTAATTCTCCACCTTGATGTCAGGCCTATCACTACCAGCCATCATTGCTATAGGAAGCTTTGCAGTAGATTCACCCAAGCTAAGACTGGGCTGGTTGAACTTGCATATTCTAAGGTCTTCCTGCCTTCAGAGGGAATGTCTTAAAACAGCACAGGCAATTCATTAGCAGGAGTTTTAAATTTAAATTAATTTAATTGACCTGAATAGGAGAGGGAAACTCTTCCCCAGAGCTTTAAAAACATTGTATTGATGGAATACACCTCCTGTTGAACTCTAAATTTAAATGTTTTATAATAGATCTGTATATCTATAGAGATAGATATAAAACATTTAAATTTAGAGGTTTTAATTTAGAGATATCTATATATCTATCTAAAAAGCTCTGTCTTTAAACTCTTTAAATATAGAGACATTTGTTCAGTATTATATTCTATATATTTCTGCTGTAATCAGGCAATGTGAGAAGGAAGGGCACAAGAAACATTTTCCTATATTATGTGGCCAGGTTAATTATTTAGGAGATTTACAGATGCAATAAATGTTCCTTTTTTTCCCCCCCGCCCCATTCCTGATATACAAGTATCTGAGGATGTTCAGTGAAGGGCAAAGGAAAGTGCTAATAGATTCTTCCTTTGTATTTCTGTTTCTCAGTATGCAGCAGTGCTTTTAAACAGCACACACTGAGTCAGAGTTACTCAGTTGTTTTTTACTGAGATCTACTGGACCAGACTGATATTTGTTTAGTGTTGTCTTTGTTGGACCAACCAAGTGCTGCCTGTTACGTTCACTGTCAGGAAATAGAAATGCAAGGCATAGCACAGCTTACAAATCTTGGCAATTTCTGGGGAAAACTTTGCTTCAGATTCAGACCAAGATTCTCATTTTAGTGTGACTAGGTTGAGTACTTAAATTCTATAAACAATAATGTTTTTACTCTTATTATGTTTTATTATAAAGCTGGTGCACTATTTTTTGATTACTTTTAGATACTTTTAGGGACTTTAGAGTTGACTTTGGGATTTTCCTTGTGAGGTGGGTTATGAAAACATGCTTGTACAGAGGGTTTCTCGGAGTTTGGGGGAGAGGGTACGGGGAAAAAAAAAAAAAAAGGATAGCAAAAACCAAGACAGTATCATTCCTTGATGAATTTTCTCCTTGACTTAAAGAGACATCTGTATCTCTTTCATGCTGTTGGCCTCAGGCAACAGATCTACCATTGCAAAAGATGCACTCCAGATCCACTCAAATTGGCAAAACAGAGGTAGGCTGACATACCTATACATTATGACCTGCACAGAAAGCCAGGCTGTGAGGAAGACTCAAAGCTGGTATTGATGGGACATGAATCTGTGAGGCAGCAAACTTGTATGACCTTTTAAACTACAGTTATTTTTCTTCTGTGTGCTCTGAAGAACAATGATAGCTGTTAGTCTATTTTTACATAAAAAGTCTCTCTCTATAGCTATGCTAAAGGTGTCATAAACCTCTCTGGGGAGCCTCAGTACAGAAATAGTTAGCTGTCTAAGACTGGACTGAGCACATGAACAATTGCTATGTGCCATTGCAGAGAGGAGGGTGTATGTAACATTAGGTGGGACAGGACACTGCTTGGATATCAAGTATCGAATACTTGATCAAGTATCAAGTCTTTCTTTGGGATAGAATGATCAGTTTCCAGGCATTCTTAGAAGACAAAAACTGGTAAAATATACTGAGAAATATTGTATACTTATTTTTAAACAAAAAGAAATATACATAAATGTTAAGCCATAAATTACTTATTGGAGAGTAAGATAAGGCTATTGTTAAATAAATATAATTCACATTTAAGAATATGCTATAAATCTTGACATGTTAAAATACTTTTTGTAGAAGTTTATTTTACACTTCAATATTGTCATTATTTTCTCAAAAATTACAGCATACATTTAAATTAGATTTTCAGCAAAAATCAAAAACATGTTAACAGTATATTTTTACTACTGATTGATTAATAAATATGGCTTATAACATGTTTCATTTATTTAACAGCAATTATGAAATGCACATGAATGGATTAAGTGCTGAAGAAAGCAAAGATGTATGCTTTATTTTCTTATTAAAATCATTGAATAAATTCCTCATGGATGTAGATTGATACGCATCTGTCTACACTTAAAACAAAAGGGAAAAGAATTCCCCATGGCACGTCTCCTGGAGTTTGGGGAATTTATTTCTTTTATCTATTGTAGGTGTAAGCAGCCTATCTCACCCTTCCCAACTAAAGCTTTTGCTCCTGAAATTAGATATACTTCACGCTTCCTGTCACATCCCAGCTCTCTGTGAAGAGAGGTCCTCTAAGGAGCTTCTGCTTATCTTGTTTTACTTTGA
Source organism: Tinamus guttatus (assembly GCF_059628265.1). Lineage (NCBI taxonomy): Eukaryota > Metazoa > Chordata > Aves > Tinamiformes > Tinamidae > Tinamus > Tinamus guttatus. Next base: position 312,849 of record NW_028288652.1, read on the forward strand.
AATCTGTTCAAAGGAAAGAAGAAAGATTCCTCTTAGCTTAGTTACAGTGAGACCAGATCATTTGCTCTGCTAGGGAAAGGCTTCCCTTTAAAGATAAGAGTCCTTAAAATGTATCAGATAATTCAAGTTAAACTTTTGGGCTGTATGTCTTACTGCCAGCCTAAGTGCTTCTGTGGCTGTCTGTGTTCCAGCATGTAAGCACATTACAGCTACTCATGTCTGTCATGATAACATTCCAGTGAGATGGGGAAATGGCTTTATTTTGTGCATGAGAAACAGAATCACAGAGCAGATGAATTATCTTGCTCAATATCAAACAGAAAATCTGAGGAAAGCTCTGTGGTCTACAACTAGACTTGGTGTCCCAGGCCAGAACTGTCCTCTGCAAGACCAAACTTCCTGTTGCTAACAGCTAATAAGTGGTTTTTGCTGAGAATCAAGTCCCAGTCTTGCACAGATCTGTGTAGTGCTGATTAGGTAGAGCTACAGCAGTTTAAGATGCTACTTAATGCCGTGTACAGGCACATTTTTATGAGAGGTTAAGTGCTGCATATTTTTTCAAGATATGACTACATATTAAGGACTTAGCAATATAAAGGAGTTTCTTTGGCTACCACGGCAAAATCAGAGAAAGTATTCCTTTAAACCTCAGACAAAAAGCTTAAGCGAATGTGTTTTATCCTGTTTTTGAGACAAGCACATAAAATGCTTTACCATGATTCAGCCAATTCATCTACCTTAAGCTGCATTAACACTATCGTTTTGTCACCAGATTTGCACTTTACAGTGCAGCTGTTCTGGGATCAAAGGGAAAATATTTTGTCCAACAAACAGGAGCAGAATCTAGACTGATGACCTTTCTCTGCTCTCCAAAGAGTGCAATAATGTGATTCAGGACAAACTTCTTATGTATAAACATTCCTCATTGGCAAGTGCCAGTGAGGACGGAGTTTATTTTTTAAGGATGTACAAGTTTATATAGGACTTGGCTGTCATCTATGGCAATCACTTGTTAAAGTACAGCTAAGGGGAAGGTATCTGCAGTAGGTTCCCTATTTTCTGATGTCTGTTGTAGTTACTAGTAACAATGAGTGAGGGAATGAATGTAGAATCTAAGTTGAACTACATAATGGAGGAGCAGCATTTGGTGCAGAAACCCATCCTTTCTCAGTGCTTGTTTCACAACATACTGTGACTCCATTGCCCATGTGAGTGAGTTGGGGTGGGAAAAGATGTTCTCTATGTTCTCTAACTACAACTGAAAAAGGTTAATGATAAACGTAACGATTGCCTATTACTGCTGTCTGTGCTTGGCACAAGCCTTATCTGTTGTGGTGGAATAAAGAATGTGTTTTCCAGGCATGCAGGGAAGTATCATGATATTGGAGGAGTGTCTTAAGAGCAAAAAGAGTAGGGAAGTACTGTCATTTCCACTCCAGTTTGGAGTAGCTGGTTGGGCAGTTTGATAGGAATGTCATAATTACAGTGATCGCCATTGAGGTAGTATAGTATGCATATATAAGGTACCTTATTTTATTTATTTTCTTTGCTTACACACTTCTTCTATTTTCAGAAAAACAAATGGCAAGGTGACCAAAGACTATTTTCACACATTGTCTTCCGAGTCTCACTTACTTAGGTAGCTAGTTAGATATAAGTTGTTTCAAGTGTAAGTAGAGTATAAACCATCTTTTGCTGTTTTTTTTCTGTCACAAACATCTTGTTTCTTTGTATAAGTAGGCGTTCCACTGCTTTTTATGACAATTTGAAGCATTATTAAGCTCTTTAGCTGACAATAAGAGCATTATATTTTTTTTTGTTTAATGAAATATTGCTTTTCTGGTTTATTTGTCCAATATTAGGCATTGGACTGAGTAGTCAAATCAGCTTGTTTCTATCCTCACCTGTCTGCCTGACAAGTGTGTCGATGTCAGGATTTCAGAGTCTAGTGTCTTATGGCTCCTGTGCAGTTCCATATACTTTCAGGGACAGTCTGGATGTCAGAAACTTGAGTTTCATAACATGATTCTTAACATGAAGTTGTAAGCAACCCAGATACCACTCACATAAAGCAGAAATATTATGCACGTTGCCTCAGTGAGCTTTAGCTTTTGATAACTTCATGTGTTCCTTCATGGACATACTCAGCACTTAAAAAGAACTATTGATTTCAGTCATTCTATGGTTTCTTCATCATCGTAATACATAACAATATTTCCCAAATAAATGGATTTATGCATTGTAGATGGCAGATAAGATTTAGCAAAATGCTAAATTTTATTCTCAAATACTTTGAGCATAATTATAAGACCTTTTAATATTTCTGTTTACTCTCAGCTGTCTGCTTTGAAATACAGATTTTAAGTTTATGTATACAAGACTGATATTATACTTACTGAATTAACTCTGTTTCTGCTATCTGAATTTTGTCAGTGAGGAGAAATCTGTAGTGAAAACGGTGAACACGGACAACTCCCATCATCTCTGAATTTGGAACACTAGTGTTAGGCTTCAGGTTTATAAAACTACAGTGACTGTTATTTTTCCCTATAGATTCCTACCATCAGAACAGATACTGGGCCATATTTCCTATTATGACAAAATAATTTGTGCCTGAAAAGTCAATCAACACTAGTTAAGGGTCTTATTCAGCAAACAAAGACGAAAACATAATTCAGAGCTAATACTCAGAATGAGATCAGGTGACAGAGATTTTTGGAAATGGCCTATTTTTTCCCTGTAAAATTTGCTTATAGACTTAAAATCCTGGGAGGCTAGATGGAATGAGCTAGAAGGGTGCTTTTCCCAGTTCAAAACCAAAATGGATTGAGAATTCCTCCTGTGCAGCCATTAGATACCAGAATCTGTCAAGCAATAGTGATTTATTGTGGGAAAGAAAGAGAAAGATCATGTGTATAAATCAGAGTGTTAGCTGAGCTGTGGCTCAGCTTCAAAGCCTTTACATTTCCTTCCCTCTACTTTTTGCTCTATTTTGAAGCTTCTTTTCCCAGTGAAAACTGCCTTTCCCTTTCACCTATGTGTTACTCAGGGTTTGCCTTCCTCTGTGTATTTTGAACACCACTAAGCACATGACATTTTACACTGGATTTTGTGCAACTGTCAATGTCCTGTTTGGGAATGTTATAAAGACACTGCTGTTGTGGGCTGACAAGGACTGAACTGCTTTCCAAGGGCAGTCTTTTTGTTGCTCTGAAATAACTGAGGATAACCAGGGTAGCCATTAAAAAAATAAAAAAAAGGCAAAATAAATAGTGTATCTTCATGTAGCCCCTGTACTCAGCTGTCTGATGTGTGTGCTTTTCCCTTTGCAGATTGACTTGGCAGAATGCCTGAGCAATAATTACCCAAAAGAATTTCTAACTTTCCTCAAGTTAAATGAACCGACTACTGGAAGAAAATCATTCTCTTCTTATAGAACAACAGAAGAATATTAAAGCGGATAATTTCACAATGAACAAATACTTACTGAAAACATTTTTTCTTTATTTTTTAGTAAGACTTCAGTGATGTCAATGTTAGCACAGGTCTTTTTTTTTTTTTGTTTTGGTGGGAGAAGGAGGGGAGTCGGAGGAATACAGAAGGTCTTCTGGAGATGGTGAATATATCCCGTCCTTTACCAGTGATTTTTAGCAAAGAACAAACTAGTGAATGTGTAAGCATGAAACCATGCAACCATGACAACAGTGGAGGAAGAAAGAGCCTCATTACCCACAAAATTGCTGAAATTACTGTTCTCATAGGTTTCCACTGAAGAGATGCTGTTTTCGTTAGAATGAGTTTCTGTTATTTGTCCAGACTATGGATTTTTTGTAACTTCTGTAGAATTTCCATGTCTCTAATAAATACTCATCTAACAAAAATGCTATGTCTTTCTGGGAACTGAAAGGTGTGATTGCAAGTAAAAGAAACCTACCTAAGCAAACCTGAGTTGTGTGGTTACTAAGCACATGTTTCAGCAGCAACTGCAAAACTTTTCTAGGGCATTATGTCAGCTTGCACATTGTGCTGATGTTGGTCCATCATTATTTCTTGTCGCCCTAGCTTGACTATGACTGTGAACTACGGCATTCTCTTTGAGTTACAGGATAGGTATATAATTTGCTGCAAGTCCTTTTCACTTATCACGTACTGTAAGTATGTATATGGTGGCTAACGTTCACCATAATCTCCAAATTTGCATAAAGGTCCCTGGTTTTGGAGACTTTCTGCATGTCTCAAGCCCTTGCATATCAAAGGAACCAAAGAAATTTTCATTTGTTTTTGCAAGTTTGATGGCAAGCGTGGCCAGATGATCAGTGTACTTTCATATTCAGCAAAATCTTCTGCAGAAGTAGCAGATATTTTAGCTTGCTTCAGAGGTGTGCATGAAACTTTCTAAAATGTCCTTAAAAACTGTAAGTTTGTTGATCTTGTTCTGTTCCTCTGTCATCACCACAGAATAGATTAAATTCAGTGATATAGTCCTTTCCCCAGGAATAAAACTATAAAAATATTGAAGAGACTCTGAACCAATGACATTCAAAATCATATAACCTGGAATGGGCCATAGCAAAGACAGAACAGAGAAGATTATTTGGGCAATTTTTTTTTCCTTTATCATTTGTAGGAAACTCCCTGAGAAGCCATTTCAGAGAAAATCTGTTTTCTTCCATTTTTCATCTCTATTTGTCCCTTCTGTTTCCAGTCTCTCTCTGAATCAGGGCACTAGTGCTATCATGTTTTTGTATCCCTTGATCGCTTTCTGATCTAATAATTCTAAGACTGTCTGTATGCTCCATTTGTGGGTTGAATTAAGTATGCAGCCTTCCAGATCATAACTTTAAACTTTAAATAACACTCAGTGTCATAGTAGTCCCTGCAGTAAACCATTGGCTGGATCTTTACAAGCTAACACATTGTCATTTATCATTAGCCTTTGTTTACAGTACTGGCTTGCTCCTCACTCCTACCACACAAATCCTATAATTCTGGCATTAGCTGTCAGTAACAGGAGTTAAGACATTTAGCTAGTTGCTGACTAGCTCAATACCTTCATGTCCTTCCTGGAAATGGCTGCCAAAAGAAGAGGTTAAGAGTTGCGTAGTAATAAGGTCACAAGATAGAGAAGGACAGCAACACAACGGGGAGGAGAACAATAGCAAGGACATCTGGAGAGCTGAAATAGTAAAAGTTTGCTTGAGGGAGAGAAAAACATCGATGGTAATGACATTGAGAGGAACTTGGAACAGTTATGAGAAAAGCAGATCATTAGAAGGGAAAGGAAGTGTCAAGGCATAGGAAGAATCCAGGATTCTGGTCATGTTCAATTAAACTTGTATTACACATCTAGCCAAGACACCTCTTTAGAGATTAAAAAAAAAAAAAGAGAAAATTGATTGGATAACTGCAGTTAGTAACTGCTGGCACTTTATTTCAATAAAAAAAAAAGATGAAGAAAAATCTCTTTTATTGCTTCTTTGCCTTATGGGCTCTTAAGATCTGAAATCGAGAGTACCACTAGATCTTACTACAAGTTTGAGCTGGAGATGTGGCTGCTTAATATAGCTGATCTAATACTGTGAGCTGCAGTAAAGATATCTTGGGACAGTCATTTAAAGAAGTTTGCATAATAATATTTGTCATTGTATTCTACAGTATTAAACAAGAGGTGTAATTTAAATTATTTAGCTATGGCTCTCTCTTGGGATGTCAATCAACTGAAGTTTCCTCTTGAATAAATATTCTCCAAAACCTCAGAGGACTTCTGGTGTCCTCCTTTACTCCTCCTGCCTATCCTGAAAAATCTATTAATTTATGCTGAGGATATCCTTTCTCAAGTCCTGCTAGCTATATCCTTATCACCCCTACCATTGCATGACCTGTTTTCATTTTCTTTACTATGTTCTTATATTGCCTCTCTCTGCTTTCCCTTAACTGCTGATCTTCACCTTCTCGGTGTTTTCTTTTGTCAAAAGCTCCTTACCTCTTCATTTCTACTTGATTTAATTTGACTGAATTTTCCTAAACCATTGGTCAGCCTCAAGTAATTAATAAACAGATTTTATGTTAGTAAATCTTAAAAGGTATGTGAATCCTTCCCATGTATATTTGAGAGTAGTGATATGGTTTGGAAACTGTTAGAAGGTTTCATATATATATATATATATGTGTGTGTGTGTGTCTGTGTGTGTGTATGTATGCACACACACACAGACATGCATATATACATAGTCTATTAAGAGAGTTTGAAAAAAATACTGTGTGGGAAAGAAATCATTGGAAAATGTGAGGAAGTTGGGGAGGTACAGAAGAGCAAGGAGGAAGACTTTGTATTGAACTTTCTTTATTAGTTTACTGTTTCATTTCTCTCTCTTTCCTCTTCTTTCTCCACATCCTTTCAGTCCTCTCACACATTTTTCTTCCTTACCATAGAGAAAAAGAATGAAGACATGCATCACTACTTGGTAGGTTACAAGATGGGATGAAATGCAGATCTTGCAAGGCTTCAGGTGCTTTGAGTTCATCCCAGAAATGAAAAGAGAGACCTTCTCCCGCCATGTAGCTACAGCAAAAGTGTTCCTGGAGATCTCTGGGAGTTGGGATGGTCACCCTTGCCTTCCAAGCTGAAGCTTTCTATTTCTTGAAACTTTGAGGATAGATTTGTTTAAGAACAAAAATTTAGAACAGGTATTTATTTCTTCTCCTTCTTTTTTCCCCATACATTTTTTTTTTCCACATGGCTATGTGTTTAGACAGAAAACAGGTGAAAAATCTAAACTTTGTCTATACAAGACCCTGCACAGAATCACTATTGAATTCCTAAAATAGCAGGATATGTCTGAAGCGACATGGTAGGAGTGCATGGGGAGCAGTTGTCCCAGTCCTCATAATAAAAATGGAAAAAAAAAAGATTTTTCTCATCTCTTTCACCTGGATAGAAACTGGCCAGAGTCTGCCTTAATATTTTTAAGCACTTTACGGTTCATGAGAGACACTTTGCTTCCCCATTCTGTTTAAATTAAAAAGCTAGACAGAGGTGACTGGTTTTATGAACTGTATCATGCCAAGAGGGCTGGCCTCTTATGTGAAAAGATGATTGAAAGTAAACAGGTGAAAATAATCAAGACTTAAACCCCCTCTTAATGTGGTAAATTCTATGGGTCAAGTTAGTGCAGCGCTGAAATGCGCAGGCATTGAGGCTCGCATTTCCCCAGGGCATGACTAATGCAACTCTAAAACAACATACATAATCCCACAGTATTAAAGCACTCATAAAAGAACACTTCTCTAAGTATATGAATATTGTGTGAAGTGTGCCTGTGCTATGGACCATGCGGTTAGTCAGACTTCCTTTGCAATGTACTGTTGCTAATGCCCTTCTCTCTTGCTTCCTCTCTGTTCTGCCGTGGATTCTTACTGACGTTAGTGAAGTATCCGCTAGCACAGAGAAATATTTTATTCATATGTTTTTGCCTAAGCAAGAATGGCACAGGCAATCTAAGTGCTCCCATCTGCTTATACTTCAGCAATGTACTGCACAACAGCAAACGTTGTGACAGAGACTTGTGGCACTTTCCTGTCTGATTCGTAGATGCTATTTAATTATCATGATATTTCACAACACCTTGTGATTACCACCCCAATTTGCCTGTGACCCGTGCTCTGATATTCCAAGTTTTCCTTTCAGGTACATCAGCGCAGTGTCTTTGAAATAAACAGCATTGGCAGTATTTGCTTTAAATACAAACAGCAGTCTTTTGTGTTTGAACTAAAAGACAGAGAGCACAGGTTGGTGGGAATTTTATGTATCAAAAAAACAGCAAAGCCTGGCCCTTCTGTATAAGGATTCTACATCAAAAAAAAGCAAATCCAGAAAGTGAGTAATTTGTTGCAATCAAGCGGAAAATCAACAGAGACTCTTGAACTTTTCCTGTTTTTGTTGTGTCTAAGGTCCAGCAATTGGTTAGGACTAATTGCCAGTTTCTCAGGGTTATATTCATACATCAAAGAATTTTGCCAGGCTACATCAGAAAAATGGTTTTTCCTTTTCAAAATGTTGGTAGCAAGTTTGATTGAAATCTCTTATTCTTCATAAACAACTTCTGCTATTTAATGACTCTTTATTCTGGACTTGTTTAAGTTATTAAAGTTTTGCCTTATCAGCTTCCTTACTGAAAATTTTTCTTTGCAAAGAAGACTTGAGAAGAAAAAAAAAGGGATCTTGAGGTGCTTAAGTGAAAATCAATATCTGTAGCATGAAAAAAGTTTACATCTGCCTTAGGAATGAAGTATTACTTTGAGATGAACATTTACAAGGTGTTTAAAGAAAAGATAGGGTTCCTCTTCCTTAGTCTATAAGGAATCTGTGGAACTGCTGGAGTTGGAGATTATTCTCACACAATAAATGAAAAAGGATTACTTCTCTGAGCAAGGTATAATCTCTGGGGAAGGTTGGGATTTTCAGCCCTGCCTCCAGACTTCCCTATTCATGCACTACCTCCAGACTGCCTAATATATGTATACCATTATGCAATATATATATTGCAGATATTAGGTACTATTTTCAGAGAGATTTTTGCAGCTGAAATGTGGGCTGTAATGGATATAATAAGAAAAATACCTATCAAATTGAATGACACAGAACCAAAGTATCTTATTTTCTTAGCTTTTGCACTCTTCCAGAGGTTAGGGGAGAAAGCAAGCCATCCGCATTTTAGCAGAATGTTTCTTTCCCATTTTTTGTCAGATTTTCCCAACAAACACAGCTTGTCTCTTGTCAAGAGATTGCCTCCATACCAGCAGGCTTCATGTTAGCTGAGTTGTCTGCCTGCACTGATGGTCACAAGAAAAGTGTCTCAGTATGATCCAGCTGCCCACCCCCTCCTCTACACCTCTCCTTCTTCAAAGATCATTAGGAAGGATACAGGTTAAAAAAATAGTGGAGCCAAAAGATGTAAATTAATTTAGGTTAATTTAAATTGGGTTTTATCTGCACGTTTTGTCTGAATAAGCATGGTATTGCCCCAAGGAAGAAAACAGAGTGGGAGTGAGAAAGAATGGCTGGGGTGATAGCAAGTGATGGGACTACTTTAATCTGTGGAAATGTTGTCTAAAAATGATTTCAAGCTTTATGCTGAATTGAATACTGGCTGTCTTCCCACAGTCCCTGTAAATCTGCTATAATAAAACTCCTTATCAACAAATGCTATCTATTTCAACTGAAGTGTGCTCATGTATCCCCTCCTGATCTAGGCAAACTTAAACATTATGAGAAGTGGCAATGCACAGAGCTGGTACAGATGGTTTTGTAGCCTCACCCTTGCATTGTAGAGCTACAACCATCCTTTCCACAGTGTCTTCCTCTCCACTGCATGCAATGAACATTGGCCGGCCTAAGAATCCAGCCTGTAGGTTTGCCTAGGTATATCATGCTGTTATGCCACTGAATAGGATAATCTATTAATTATATTTATGGTAATGATACATAAGAACACATTCTGTTACATAGATTCAGCACAGATACTCAAAAGGAACAGCTTGCAAACTGAGTTTACTTATGCAAATATGGGCTACAAACTCATTCTTCTAAAAGGTAGGGTTTGGATACTATTCTTAATGTATAATGGCAAAACATGTTCTTACTGAAGTAGTGTATAGAGCTGTTAATTTCAAATGCTAGTTCCATTTTGTTAAGATCTTGTCAATTTTTGTATTTTTTTGAGTATTTAATAGAGGACGAGGAAATAAAAAATCAATATATGAACATTCATATAATAACAGGGTTGACAGAATGATTTTGTTATGAAATCAAGCCATTTTCCAGACCTAGGTTCAGTTTGCTTAAAACTTTATTTCTCACTCTTATGCCAGTACACACTTTCTGAAATGCTGTGGAAAAAGCTTAGCTCTACTGAACAATAGACACTTTCGATCCACCATACCTTAAAAAGTGGTTGGAAATATATGTTCAGTGGCAAATAGCTTTAGGATATTTAAATCTCCTTTGCTGCTTGATTTTAAATACATTCTAGTGATCTAACATTCTGCTGACCTCAGAATGTTAGAGGTCATAAAAAAATGACAGAAAATACCTCTGTCTGAACACATCTGATTCCCAACATTATGAAACAATCACTTAGCTGTTTCTTACAATTTTGCTTTCACCATGTTGCTCTACTTTGATTTCCTCCTATTTTTCATCCTGACATATACACACACAAATGATTGTTAATATCCTTTCTAGAAACTTGTGTCCTGGTTGCATTGCTTTTCAGGTAATAGCTAGGGAGAGGCAGGCATGGGACCATAAAAATACAATCTTTAATCTTAAGGACTTCCTGTTCAGGAAGGAGTAAGTGCAGACCAAATGGCACCAAGTGAACAATGTGACCCACACTGACTTTAACATGAATAAACAAGCCTGATTAAGAGTTATTCACTGCTAGATAGTCTCAGCAACTCTGAAAGAAAAATAGTAGCTCTGCTGAAATGAAATTTCAGTTGTTTCCACTGGAATCATAGAAGTCCTGTTCACTGGAAAATTGAGGAAGCTATCAGATTTCCTCTCCTAGGTTAAAGAAATGCAATAATACCATCCTACACCCTAACGGTTGCATCTCAGGATCTTTCTCTCAGAGTTATAGACCAGCAATTAACAACATGTTACTTTCTGACTCTTTTTAGTTTTTTAGATTTCCTCCTTCAGCTGGAGTACTGCAATAAGTACCTTCTGACTTGGCAGAGTACTCCAATGGTTATCTTTCAGAGACTCCCCCTCTTCCTCTCTAGGTGGCATTAGAAGAATTGAATTAATGGACTTCAGACTAAATGTTTCTGAACTATTGAACTTTGCCATTCATAATACTAGCTGTTTTTTCTTCCTCCTCCCCCCCCCCCGCCTTTTTTTTTCCCCTATGGGAAACTGTCTGGAGTCAAGTTAGCTCTGGTTCCAAATGTTCTGTTAAGACGAGGATATGGTTTTATGCCAAGGGAAAATTGGCACCTCGTGGCGCTCTGGAGCACTAGGGGAAATCATACTCCTGGGAGAAAAGGAAACATCTCCACTTTCTTTCTGAATAATGTACAAACCAAGTTAATTTTTGATCTAGTAAAAATATGAATTTTATCTATATGCTTATCCTATTTTAAAGATATTTTTCATGACTAGCTTTACAAAGAGGGAAAAACTGGATAGCTCAGAGTTCATGCCCTGCTGACAGTTAATAATAGATGCAATGCTCAAAGAATATTTGTGCCCTAAAATTTCATCTAGATAACGTGTAACCTCAGAAACGCTGATTTTTCTTCCAGGTATGACATTAATTTGCTCAATGTTGGGTTAAATTATTCAGATATTTTTGTTTTCCATAAGACAATTACCTTTACCTTAAAATTTTATGTTAACCTTAAAATAAGCTTTCTATTCTCTTTTTGTCTAGATCCTCTGCTGATAAGGTGATACCTTATGGGAAGAAGATGTAACTATATTTTTGATAGATTATTCAGACAAGTCCTTTTTGTGCTATTTTTTATTTGTGATTTTTATTGTAAATTACAGGGTTCATCAATGCATCACGTAATTTCTGACATTCTTCTATGGAAAGGATATTCCAACATTACTCTTCTGGTTATCTTGCCAGAAGTTTGCCATATTATTTTATAATAACTGTCAAAGAGGTACTATTTTAGCACGTCTTCCTGCCTACAATAGATTTTCTTCAAAAATAAAATCAACTGGTTTCCAACAGAAAAAAAAATGAACAAGCAAATATTAAATCTCTCAGAACTATAGTTAGATAGAAGATATTTAGACTACTACAGTATGTACCAACTTGAAGGCATATAGCGGGTATGATTTTGGTCATTCAGGGGTACATACACACTTTTGAAGGTATAAATGTGTTCATGACTGCTTTGAATTTCTTTGGATTTTCTGAGATTGAATTAAACCTAGACCTCCATCTAAATATTTTCCCAAATCCCACAATCTCTCAACTGTATAAAACTGAGCTCTATATTATGGAAGATTTTTAAAAAAAATTAAAGTCATTTTCAAGTCCTTTACCTGAATATTCTCAACCTGTATTTTCCAAGAATTAGAAGAAATGGATACAGTTTCATGAGCTGAAGTAGAATCTGTGATTTTGCATTTTCCAGGTTTTTTATATTCCCAAGTTTACAAGCTTATTAGACGCTTCAAAATCTAGTTAAGATCTCTATGAGGTACAAGAATGTTAGTGGATAAAAGGATGAGAAGTTCTTAACTTAGCTTTCGGAAAAAAGGTTACTATAATTTAAGCTATTTTTTTTTTCTGTGTCTAATCTTAGACAAAAGCAACTCCATACTAAAATAGATTGTCCTTGTTAAAGTATCCCCTGATACACACAATAAAGTATCCCCTGATACACACAAGGAAAGCAGCTTCCTCTTAATTTGGGAAAGCCAAATCTGCACTTATCAGAAGAGAGTAAATTGTTGTGTTTTCCTGCTTTTTTTTTCTTCTTCTTTATATAGAAATCCTGCTGTAAACAAGGTAACTGTCATGCCTCTGATTTGAGAGCAGGCATTTACATGTCTGAAAAGAAAATTTGTCCAGACTTAACAAGCTGCGCAGTAGTTTTAAGACTTTGAAATGAGCTTAGTGGAGGAATTTTATTTCATGTAACTTGAGGAAAAATCTCCCATGCAAACTGCTGTTCTGATACTTTAGAGAAACAGGAAGCAATTTTCACAGCTCATTCACATAATCAATGAAATGTGAAAAAGGCTCCATGGATAGGTGAGAATGCTGGATGTTCTCTGTATCACCGGGTAAAGAAATCCTCTTTACCCGGTGATACAGCAAAAAATATTTATTAAGCAATTTATATTAAATTTATATTTATTAAGACCAATGCCACTATCTGAATAACAGAGAGAAAAGGAGGGACCCTCTGATGCTCTATATTTTCATCCAAGGAATCTTACTGAACAGCTGCATTAGGGAACAAAAGATGTTTTGTTTTGTTCAGATTCAGAAGAAGCAGTTGGATGCAAAATCAGTGCATCCAGCATAGCAAGCCATAACAGGTGCCACCACCTGTCACCAGGTGCACAGGAGTGGATGTTAGAGGACAATAAATCTATGTGCAAAATCAGAGATAGTTGCCTGATACTGCAACATATGAGAAAGGTACCAAGGTGGCAAGACACATTCCTCTTGCTCATCGGATTTTCATTGACTTGGACGACGTAAAGTGAATCATGCAAATGCACAGAATGGAAGCAGGAATGGAAGCTAATTAAATGTTTAAAATAGTCTCTTCCCCGCCTTCCCCCCGCTTTCCCTCCCCCCCACTGTTAGAGTCGCTTTGATTGACACTTAATAGTTCAGCCAGTCCATTTGTTTCTTAGGAGCGAAGTTCCCACAGCAAAAAAAACCCCACACAATGGTCTGCACTGGAGTCTTGTGGGCAAGTGCAGTGAGCATGGAGAAGCTCTGATGAGTCTATTGAAAAAGCAGCTGTTTCTGCCTTCACTTCTGACCTGGTAGTGCACTCCAGTGCTGTGTTCAAAACCCTTTCACTCTTTACTCAGTGCCGCTTGCCATTCAGCAGGAGAGAAGCAAGATCTTTGCATTGGTTTTAAACTACTTCAAGAAGCAGATGCTGCAATTACCTTTAAAAGCAATAGCTAGATGGACTCTGAATGGTGGCCTGTTTTTATTATTGCAGCCCATCCAGGGAGCACTTTTATTGCTGGCAATCAGGGTTAGATCTTCAATAGCAGTTGATCATTTCTGCTTCAGGCTTTTGTGGGTCCATAAGGCTGTGTGTGTGGAATGCAGAGGAGGACAAATTTTACTACCGGATTAGCTATTCTTGTCTTGCTTTTTTTGTTGTTGATGTTGTTGTTTTTTTGTTTGTTTGTTTTGTTGTTTTTTTTTTAATATGATAGTCCACTGCATACAAAACATGAAAGGAGGAAGTAAACCATAAATGCTGAAGAAATGTCCCAATCAAATGACACATTGCTGGGTTCAAAAATTATGAACAAGATAGATAATTATAAAAGACCTAATGAATTTCTGACACAGATAACATCTGAAGTCACATTTATTTATGAAAATATAAGTTGTTCCCACTGTCTTCATTTGCTAAGTTTGAAGCATACAATTAATAGAGCTCAAAATTATGTGTTCAGACAAATAGAACATGTTTTAACAGGTGAACTACTTTAGCAATGTAAACATTACAGACTTTTGGGCTATCAAACATTTTGAAGATGAACAACACATTTATCTTAAATGGCAATTTGTTTCGAAGACTTCATGACCAAAAATTACCATGCTTATGTCCCATAGGTTCTCAGACTCAAGCATAGAATTTTGTTCATTAATTTTACAAGTGACAGTGAACAGTTAAGGACTGAAAAGTTCAGGAATAGCTAGTGTTAAATACAGATCAAATTGTGTTCTCATTGAGATCCATGCCATTTTTTTATTTTAAGTGAGGTTTTTCTAGTTATGCTCAAGACTGGATGTCAGCTAATAATTTAGTGAGGAGTAAGTTGGATTGCCACAGCTACCTACTATAATTTTATGCATTTTACCTGGATTTCAGATAACTATACCCTTGCAGAAGCTGTGCTTCCTGAAATGAAATTTTCAGGTAAGTCCTTACACTGCACCCAGGTGAAACAATAACAAGAGAAGTTGCCAGGAGCAAGCTATGAAGATTCAGGCTTGGCAAGACTATTGGTGGAAAAGAGGCTTGTGGGGTATATTTACCCACTCAGAGATGTAACATTCACTTGTGGGTGAATCAAGGTACCTTTATAAATAGCCCAGAGTTTCCAGATGTTAAAATATGGTAGCTGATTTGACAGTGTGTGGATAGACAAATACTGTCCATTGTCCATATGTGACAGACATTTAAGGAAACTGAAGCAGAAACTCCACTCTGTGCCCTCACCTGGTGTTCCCCAAACAACAAATGGGACTAAGTGTTTAGATCAGTGACTTGCTCTCTCAGACAGCTTTGAATTACGTGCATCACAGGTGTATGAGGTCCGGGGGACTTGGCTAATCTGAAACAAATCCCTTGAGCAGGTGGAGGGGCTTCAGCATCGACTTCTTTTAACTAGTGATCTGCTCTTATTGCACCAAATTACTTGTAAGCATAGACATAGCTTTAATCAGCATTAAACTAACACTAAATTTACAGCATTGCTATTTGATATCGTGGAATTACTGAAAGAATATGCAAGCAGCTAAAGAAGATAATCTGAGATTTTAAGAGCTTTGTGCTTGCCTTTGAGTTTACGGGTAGGAGGGTGTAGATTTCCAAATATTTTTCACCTATAAATGCTAATCTCCAAGATTCTGCATTTTTTTAAGAGCTGAGTTCAAGCTTTCCACCCCCCCCCCTTTATTTTTTTTTTGTTCTGGAGAGTAAATCTGTGATGAGAGAGACTGGCTCTTGGCAACCAGTCTGGCTAGATGCTCCCATGAGAGAGGGTAGGAAGTATATGCAAACTCGTTTTAAAATGTATGTATAGCAAAATGAAGAGGAGGAAATTATCGGCAAAACCATGATTTTCAGAATTTTTAAAACAAGATGCTTAGCTAGTAGAAATATTCAAGGACCTATTGTTTTTAGTGCAGTTCTGAAGAGTTAACCAGCTAAAGAGCTGCTGTGTTTTGTTTTGTATTGTTGAAATGTCCACTGGCTTAAGCAATTGTCAGCTGTGTGAGAACAGACCAACCAATTGTTTATATAATGTCCTTGTCTTAAAAAGCTGTACGTCTAGATAAGCAGAAAGGGTTTTAAAAAATAAAAAACCCAGGCACTTGGATTTTATACTCACTCAAGTACAGGCTCTGGCTTTGCAATGAAAATGAAATTCCCATCATAAAAAGGTAATTTTGGAATAATAATAAAGCAGATTATTATTTTTTTCTCCAAGGTAACTCTCAGTGGCATATTAATTTCTCTGTAACATGCACCTCCATCTTTTTCCTCTCAGAACCTGTATTGTCAAGAAAACCCTTTCCCCTCCTGAGAGGTTTGATTGACAGGGCCCTGCCAAGGAGAGAAAATGTTTTTCAAAGTCTAACCTAAGAAAAACTGTTCCGCATGCTCTCACTGGACTTCTGTTGCTTCAGGTGTTACAGGAAAAACAAATCTCTCAACTGCTCTGGTTCTTAATAAGAGTATTATTAAGATCCCTAAACATAACCGATAGTGCCCTTCCAAACAAGCAAGCAATTCCATTCATTTATTGATGCACTCTCCATGAAGGGATTATATTTCACTTTGTTTGAAGGACCTGAGAGCCCTTATTATTTTTGTTTGCAGAAACACTATGGTGCACATGAAAGAGACACAGAAAAAAATATGTTTTGTTTTTCTTTTTTTTTGGTGGACGGAGTAGGATGGCTGGCAGCTGGTTGTCTTTTTTTCTTTTCCATTTGCAAAAAGCTTCTTGAATGATTGATTTCTGATTTAGATTACCACATCCTCCCTGTTGTTACCTGCTCTATTTACTGAAATTTTGTAGCTGTCTTATTCAGCTGACATTCAGGATATTGATAAGGTTAAAGATAATGACTGGATTGCTGTTGAGACCCAGTAGACTTCAGGGGATAGCATATTTTTATAGTGTTTCCTCTCTGCTCTCCAATAAAGAAAAATTTTCTCCTAGGATTAAAACTAAATGAAACCAAACCAAAACAAAAAAAGCAAAAGAGGAAGAATGCCCTCTTATAGATTCCTTTTTCCTGAATCTGTCATAAGGTTTTTTACAATAGCTACCATACAATGTAAATTTACTACTTGGTAGAAAGCCCATGAGTTTTTACGATGTATCCTGTACATGGAGCAAATCACCTACAAACCAGTCCTCATATTTGACTCTGTGAATTCATGCAGTGCAAGAAACACTGACAGCAATACAGTACCTGCACCTATATGGCAAAAGTCTGCAGTGTACCTCTGTGCTTATATGGCACAGTAATATGGTATGCAGTGCACCTCTGTAGAGTCTGCTCAGGTACACGAGCTTCTAGGCACCCAAATCCTGTACAAAATCCATGGGAAAGAATCAGGGAAAGGCTCGTATGAGCTCGAGGAGTTGTGAGACTACAGCAACGCTCTGGTCTGGGCCCATTGCATAGCACATTTAGCAAGCTCTCCTGAGTTATGAAGCCTGACAAATAGTTTTTTTCCATATCTCTATATAAAGTAACCATTCTCTACCATGTTTTGAAAGTAACTAAATGGCCCAGTAAATGAAAGTAACATTTATGGCCCAGTCCCTTGTTTTGTGTTTAAGGCTTGATAATTTCAATTAGGGGCTCCACTCAGTTGAGTTTGTCAGAAAACCTTTATAATAAGGAGGATTTTTTTGTATATACACAAGCATTGGTGAAGTACAGTAGAGTGGTCTAATTCTTCTTTCATATACCTAATTTAAATCATAATTAAATCATTAAATCATAAATTAAATCATAATTGCTCTTCTGCTTCCATTTATCCTGCTGCCTTTCTCAGCGTGAGTCATGCCTGGACAAACAGTCAATGACAGCTGAACAGGATTTAATGTCACTGGATAAAGGCATTGTATTACAAGAAATTATGACCTTTGCACTGTTCCATCTCTATGTCTGTGGCATAAAGGTGGCCTTACATTTTTTGCTGCATGTCAGCAAACACTGCAAGCTCCTGACAGCTGGGGAAGGCCGGGACACATGCAGGTCATATGTCTTTGATGAGCCGATAGCATATCCCAGTTGGGAATAACTGCATATTCTTTCATTTCTCTATGCTTATGTTTTACATCATTAGTGCATGATAGAATTTACCTTTTTACCCACAAACATGGATAAATGGGGGGATACATAGTTGCACAGTAAAGCAGTTTACTTCTCTCTTGGTAAGTTTTATCTGTTGTACTACCAGGAGACTGAATTAAATGGTCTCTAAAGGTCCCTCACAATCTCAACTATTCTGCGATACTGGATCCCCACCTGAGACAGTGAGGTATTGTGTCTCTATCAAATACCAGGAGTGACAAATAGGAAGTAACATATTATCCCTTTTCCAAGAAGATTATAATAATTTGACATAAGTTGAAAATCTTTCTTCTGAACCTTCTGACAAATGTTTGAAACACAAATCTTCAATGAAGATAAATAATTAAATATTACTCACTTTATTAATGTATTGGCGTGATTTTTCACTTATTTACTGTAGATTTTTACAGGGATAGTTTCACTGTTTTTGGTAGGTTTGTTCTGAATTTACAGAATAAAATGTAGTGTAGGGTCATGCCTTTTACTGTAAAGAGTATATTTACATTTAAAGGAAGTCTTTACAGACAGCTATTAAGCTAAAGGTTATGGAGAAAAAAATACAGTGACTGCTGCTTAGGATATACTAGGATCACAGCAAAGTGGAAGAGGAAAGATATTTTTAGTCTCTACACTGTTGGCTTTCTTCCTGTGTTGAGATTCCTGCTGCTGAGAATTGATGTATAAGACTGTATGACAAATAATTTTGAGTTTTTTTACTCCAATCTTTTAAAATTTCTGCAATGTAGACCAACTTACTCCTGCAGTGATCTGTTCCAATAGCAATGCATAGAAAGACAGTGAAACACTAGAGCATCATGGCCTAGCTGAGATTTCTGAGTATGGTTAAAAACATAAACAGGGGTAAATTGTTCTGTCTTCTGCTTCATGCTTGATATAACTATAAACCCAAATGTGTGCTCCTACCCCAGATTTGGCAATGGTGATGGTGGCTTCAATGTCTCTAGCAAGGTGAATAAATGAATAAGATAGATGCAAAGTTTCTGCAGCTCAATTCAGATTTTGCAGTGTGTTGAGTTTCCCTAGTAAGACATTTGAAGTTTCTATTTCTTATTGGTTTCAGAATTTAAGATGCTTGGGAAAGCTCTATCCTTTATAAAGACTGATGAAGAATGATTTCAGATAGTAATTTGCGAGTGAGAACATTCTACTCAAGATTTGTTATTCTTGAAGTTAGTAGAAGTGTCAAGAAGATCTGTGGAAAATTACAGAAAAAAAAAGAGAAGATTTAAAAATATATGAAGCAGGGCATGCTTTTTATCTTCATTTCATTTTCTTTTTTTCTTTTCTTTTTTTTTTTTTTCAGATTCTCTTCCTCTTTAAAGCCATGAAAATCATGTTTTCCCTTTAAGATCAACAGCCTAAGGCTGATATATACCAGGTGAGAATCTCTCCTGCGCTATCAAAAAAATGAAAGATTGTTTTCCATAGAACAATTTTTAATAGCCTATTGTTTAAAGAAGACAATAGTGTGAATTGTGTTCTGACTTTTGATGAGTAATATGCTATGCAAATTAACTTCCATATTGATGAGCACTTAAAAGAAGGTTCTTATTATTTTAACATGAACTAATCCCTTAATGTTTTCTTTCTTTTTTTTTTTTTTTCCTCTGGAAATAGTTTTCTGTGCTCATATCTTACTTTTGGGGGTATATTTTATTTCATTGGCATATCATGTAGCAGAATTTAATACAATTACAATTTTAAAAGTACAGTTTAATTTTAGACTTCTTCATTGAGATCATTTTACTATCTAGATGTTTCAACCAATGTAGTTATCCATGGGTTTATATTCAGCCAATATTGTTCATTCTTTACACTGAGCTTAACTTCCATGGCCTTAGTTTTGATTTTTTTTCATTTTGCCCTAGCAGAAAGAAAGAATTCACTATGAACTCACAAATAAAATATAATTAAAGAGGGAAAAGCCCCAGAAATTATGTTCATGTTACCTACTGAATAAGATATGCCATAATATCTCACAGGGTTAGAGAGGACTTTTAGAATAAACAAATCTTTTATAGATGCATTGGATAGAACCTCTGAGATGACACTGCACAGAATTATCCTTCCTTAGCAGTGAATGGATTTAAATCTTACATGTGCTATGTGCCAGTACCTTTTTGAAAGGGTATAGGGCACATGGCCTTAACCTTTGCAGACTGCTTCTATTGCTGTCATATGTTTTCTTTCAAAATATCACCAAAACAGTTGGTTAAAGTCCTGGTGCAATTGTTTCTTTTTATAGAGAAATGTATTTATTAGTAAGATGTTGCATGCTAAATGTGTAATCAGTTTTATGTGACTAGATTCAGATCCTCTCAAATTTTTAGATGCGCTTTGCCCACAAGCTTTTAGAGACACCAAAACCCTAGAAAAGAGAGTTGTCCAAAGGAAAATTTTCATAATGAAAGCAATGAAAACACTATTATTATTAACAACAATTCTATTACTATTGATCATCTGTTTCTGTATAAGACCTGTGATGCAGGTTTTATAGTAAAAATATTATTTTTCTTAGATGGTTGTGCATATTGTTTGAATCCCTCAAAGAGAGTTAGCCCTCTTGGGAAGAAAGTCTGATGACTTTTCCCATTAGAAAAAAAAATCCACTTTTACCTCTTTCTTAGGCCGAGTCAGTGTCTTAACAACAAAGTCAGAAGCCAGTCCCGTTGTTTTGATAGAGTAGATATAGAAGGGAATGCAGCCAGAGGAGATTCCCCTCTCTATATGTCAGAGGAGAGCTGCATAAGAAAAATAGTCCTCTTCCTTTCATGTAGCAAGCACAGTTTATAAATCACTAAAAGAGGGCAGTGACCACTCTCTTCGCTGTAATGCTTGTTCTTAGCTACATATAAGGAAAAGAGTCTTATGTATTTCCGAAATTAGATCAAAGAAAATAGTCCGACCCTGTGCACAGAGGTTGTGATAGTATAGCATAAACCAACAGCTGAGTAATGGATGAGATATAGAAAAGGATTTTTCCCTATGGAGAGATCTTTCCATAAATGCCTAATGCAAAGTTTGCTGTATTTTGCATTTATAGGCAGTAAAACACACTGTTAGAGTCAAAAAGGTGAATTACATGGACCACTGGTTTCCTCTGGAATGTTCCAAATAACTTGCAATCTGACTCCAAAATAGCCGTTTTGTAACATATGTTCTGTTAAATGGCTTATTACTTGCATAAAAATTGCAGGCACTTGCAAATTGTTAAGATTCTTAAATAGCATTAATAAATAGTATAAGTCAGAGTAAAGTAATATATGTTGTAACTAGAAAATGTTTTTGAAATCTGTATACTATGTCAAATATCAAAAAGAAACCCTATTAGTATTTCTGGAAAGATCAGAGAACCTGAAAATGCACGGGTTAAAAAAAAAAAAAAAAAAGAAAGAAAGAAAAAAAAGAAAAGCTAAGGGACATAACGGGAGAATTTGGAAGTAACTGGACAGAACCTGGTCACCAATCCACTGCTGAGTGGATTTTGCTGCTACAGATTAAAAGAACTGAAGTACAATAATGTGTGAGGTAGGAAAATAATGTGTGAGGCAGGAAAATTCAATATAACTATACAAAGTTTAAGGAATTCCCTCTAAAACTGTGGAAAAAAAATCTAACCTCAATAATTTCCTGTCCCTGTTTGCCTGTTCTCTCCTCTCCAGCCTTTCTGGGAAGAGTTAGAGGAAGCTAAGGGTGAAGCTGAAAGTTCTCAAACCTCATGTTTAAGAGATATTTTTGCCTGACAGTGCTTATTTTTATATTCTTTTTCCCGGTATGTCTGCTCAGAAGACAAATAGTAATCTGCTTGCTTTGTCAAAACTGCATTCCAAACACTGCAAAGGACCAGTTGATTACCAGTTGTGTGCACATGGAAAGAAGAGTTTTTATGTGATGGATCTGAATGAACTGCCTACCCCTCCCCAGCTGTATCATTGATGGGAGGTGGTAAGAGCAGTAGAGTGTGCCTTTGCTGGCCAACATGCACACAAATAACACAAGCAGCCCCTTAGCCACCCACCCAGCCAACTTAAATATACTCTGATGGAAACCATACGATGAAAGAATTGCTAAAGGGGGAAAAAAGAAAGAAAGAAAAAAAAAACAAAAAAGGAAAAGAAACCTGTCAACAGAATGAGTCACAATTCAATTCTCTCCAAAAGGGTATATAAAAGAAAACAACCCGTGGAAAAATGGAAGAAAAAAAAGACTTATCTCTTCGAGGGTTTATCTATTCATTTGATTGTCTCTTCTAAGTGAGCTGTAATTAGAGCTAGTCCTCTCCTAACCCTTGTGCTAATGAGGCTTTGCTCACTTCTATTAGTGACAGCACATTGTATTTTAATAAGGATCCCCTGGCTTGGCACCACAGGACCTGCAGATAAGGGGAAGGAGAGCAAAAAGAAATGTAAAGAAGTGGGATCAGCAGGAGGTCCCTTCTTGGGACTAGGCTCTACAGGAAGGCACTGACTAACTTTGTCTTAGAACTGTCATTTGTATTAACTTCTAACCCATCACCTTCTCTGGTAGGCTAGCTTTACTCAATGAAGCGGGATAGATCCTTAGCTTGGCCTCTCTATCCCCTATTTCAGTAAACTGAATACAACACAAAAAGTTCACAGGGGAAGCATTCGGGGAGATGGTGTTAAGGATAGGGTCAAAAAGAGCTTTTAACTCATCTTAACATTACTGTCCTTTTCCATTTCAACTCCTATCTGCCCATCAAGGCTTTTGGTTTGCTCACTCATCCATTGCTAAAAAAAAACAAAACGCCTCCAAAGCCTCCAAATGGAAATAATGTGTGTTCTAAGATATTGAACACTTTGCTTTATATCTGCACACTTTTTTTTGTATGTTTTCCCTGTATATGTTTTCTTTTTTGCTGATCAGTTCCTGACTAGACTGAAATTCTTTGGCTGCGCTACCTTCATGTGTGCTAATGCAAATTGGGAGTAATTTCACTGCCAGAAAGTAGAGTTAACAGGGAAACGAGAATCAAGTCTTTTGTATCTTTTGTGCAGTATTACATCTCAACCAGGAAAACCTTTTATAATGAAGTCTTTTAGAGAGAGGTTGTTAGAATGTGACAGATAAACAGTTACCTGTATGGCAGAAGGTATAAAAGTAATCTTCTTTTTGTGTAGTTCCTATCAATGACTTTGCCAAAGACCTAAGCAAAATGTATTTCTTACTGTTAATATTTTCAGAGCTGAGCTTGGGATCTTTTAGATCTAGGGGGACTTGACTCTGCTCTGTATCAAGTTACACAAGATTGTTTATATATCAGTGAACTGAATGCAAAACCTTACCATTTTGATTTGGTCTGCCATCCCTCTCCCCTTTTACACACATCTGTATATGTCTGCTCTTAAGAGAAAAAGCTAGAAGAATCAAGTCCAAAGTTCTACATGACATGCTACTGAGACACCTATCAGATGTTGTTTTTCCCTTTGAATACCATAGTATGCTCAGCCAGCCTTCTTTCAGAGTGGTCATGCATTAAAGACTGCCTTCTTAGAGGAGATGTAGTAGGGGCTCCATGTGCTGTTTGGTGATGAAGGAGTTGAACAGACAATATGTCATAATTGACCCATCTGTTATTGATCTTAAGGTAATTAGGAGTCACAGGGATATTAGTTTGTTTTTATGTTAGCTTGTTGTTCAAGTTCACAGATCATTAGTTGTCCACACTATGTATTGGCAAACACAATTTTGACGCAAGTTAACTGGCTTTTCTGTTGAAGAAACTCAGCTTGGGAGGGAAAGAAAGAAGTTATTCATTCAGGCTCTGTCCCTGCATTTACTGGACATGACAGGGGCCGAGCTGGCTCCAGGTGGCTTGATCACATGCCTCCAAGATATTGCAATAAGCTCTGTGAGTTCTCCAGAACTGAACTTGCTTGATACTGTCCTGGAACTGACTGTCTAACTATGGAAACCTGTGCTCACTGGTCTGTAAACTAGTCCTAATTTCTGGAATAATTACATGGGCATGATTTTATATGACTGGAGTGAAGCTTCTGGAGACATTGAATACCTGAGTGGTCTATCTGAATATGATCTGTCTGCCAGGGTCAAAGGCTATGGCAATATCTGTTCTGTAAGACCAGTAAGCATATTCTCAGCACTGGATGCTTAATTTCTCCATCTGACTAACTAGTTCATGGCTTCCACCATCAACTAGCCCAACAATCCTAGCATATTTCCTATCCTTCCATGGCTGCCAACCTGAATGGTCCAAGAGAAGTAAAAGTTTCAGGCTCAGTATCTGTGTGGAACATGAGAAAAGACGGATGGTGTAGGCCAGAAATTTTCTGTATCCCCCCAAAATTATCTCTTTTTGGCAAATCAAAGTGTATCCAATGCATGTGCATGACCTGAGGATGTTGTTTTTTCCCTATTTTCTGTATCCAGCTTGCACTCAGCCTTCTTTTTCTTGGTGTGCAAGGGGCGGTCTAGCTCAATTATCTCAAAGCAGCACCATGCATTCTCTGATGGTAGGACAGGCATAATATAGAATTTTAATCCCTCTAACAGCGGCATTAGCCTGTAATGCTGGCCTGAGCTGGGTACATACAATTTTCCTGCCCTTTCTGCCACCTCCTCACTCATTTTCACTTCATTCTCCATATCTGTTCTGCTAGTCACCATTAACTGCATCCTGGAAGACGCACTTCTGGATAAACTCTATCCATTCCTGTAATACACAGAGTCCAAGTTCCCTTAGGAATAGTGATTGCAAGAGGTACTGAAATAGATACCAGGAAGAAAGGTTTGCAAGGAGATAAGTGAAAATGAGAAAAAAAATCACTTTTTTTTTTCCCATGGTTGCTGTAGGAAATTGCGTTTATGCCTCATGTAAGCAAAATAGCAGTATTTCATGTGCTTTTGTGTTTCAGAGTGTTTCAGTTCATTCATCTGCTATGTCTAGGCCAAAAAAACAGGACCAAAAAGTAATCAGAAGTAGTGAAATACTACAGTTAACTAATAATAGTGAATCTAAAATAGTGCTCTAGTCTTCAGTAGGATGTTTTCTGAATGTCTCAAGATTTTTCCATCTTACAGATTTCCCTTGATGTTCTCTTTGTATTACACCTGAAGTAGATAGATAAAGATTTCCAGATGATGTATATGTAGGTCGAATGGCAGAACAAAATCTAGCTTCTATTAACCACATGGCTAAATTATTAGATTTCACTTACCTGGCTGAGTTGTTCATGTAGGCCTTCTATCAAGTAAATGGGGATACGTAAGCATCAAAAACAGGGTCAGAATTAGCTATCTGAACACAGAACTAAAATGAGAACATAATCTGAAGGAATTGTTATGACATTTGTTTAACAACGTAGTTTTGTACATATATCTGCTTCAGTTTTATGCAAGAATAAAGATCTGCTGCAATTGCAAATGCAAAGACACCTTACCTCTTAGTGAAAAATTAGGTAGATTATTGAGTTAAGGAGAAAGACATGAGTTGTTTTTTTTTTTTTTTTTTTTTTTTTTTTAATATATAGCTTTAGCAACTGATCTTCTCAAAAGGTTAGAAATAGGTGCCTCTCCTGGCAAGAGCTCTAACTGGGCTCTTGATCAACGAATTTACCCCCACAGTTGGATACCCAAGATATACCACTCATTTGTTTCCTTGCTATTTTCCTTTGACCATATCCTGTTTCCCTGGTGAGTTGTTTAATCTATTCAGTATAGTTCAGTTTGTTACCTTTCAATTTAGAGATTATAGCAATATCAATCATCCGTGCCTTGTGTCTCATTTGCACATGAGCTAAAAGCAGAGTTCTCACATTTTTTTCAGCTGTTCTAGAGAAAGGGAGTTTTAACCATTGAGAAACAGTGAGTCAGAGTGGAGTCCTTATCCTTTGTCATCTAAAGGACAGCAATCCCAAGGAACAGTAATCAAGAGTTGAAGAGAAGATTAAGCGGAGGATGGTTTGTAACATTGATATAGTGGCATTGCTAGGACTCCCTCCATTTGTGCTGCATTAGGAATGCTCCAGACAGCAAGTGTGATATGCCCCTTTCCATGAGGAGATTGATATGAAATACTTTTCCTTAAGGAAAAAAAAAAAAAAAAATCTTACAAGAGAAATTATTCCAACCACCTACGCAGAAGAGACAGACCTGATCCTCACTTTTCAATATATGCTTGGATGCTGGTATGGACCTAAATATTATGAAGCATTCTCCTCAATTTTTTTGTTGGTTTATATATTGTTTTTGTGTTGTATAGGAAAAAAAAACATGATTTATAATTACCAAATGTATTTTGACACATGATTACTCAAAAGAGATGTCAAAATCTAGTAGCATTTACAAATGTGGCAGTTATTGCCAAACTGGGGAAAAATATGGTACTCAAATACATATACTTAGTTCAAGAAAAATCAATCTACAATTTACTCTTTAGAAGTCTTTTATCCTTTTCAAGCTTTTTTATAAAATTAGATATTTCCATCTACAAAGACTCATGTTGGTAAATGAAATGTAGAGAATTTCTGTTATTTATTTTTGTTAGTTATGTATAAGATAAAAAGTATTTTTGGAAAAAAAATGTTCTAATTAATGTTTAATTGTAAAAGCATAATTGTAAAAGTATGTACTATTTTTTTTGTTCAAATATAGTTTCACAACTGCTGTTACATATTTCTGTCTGCATAACATTATATTAAAAATTGTCACATATGAAGACTTTAGTTTTTGAAGTGGTAAAAGTAGAGTGACTGTATTTGCTTGGTTTGTCCTTAATTATTATTAATCAGTGAGGATTTATCTTGATTCTGATGGTTTTATATACATGTGAGTTTGAAGTAATATAGAAGACTGTGATAATAAGATTTGAGGGAAATTTTAATTATATCTTTCTTAGCCTTTAACTTTTTTTTCAGAGTTCCTTCTACATCAGCTAATAAATCCAATGTATTTGTTTACCACATTTTAATTGCAGAGAGAATCAACAAAACTTGAACATGCTAAATGAACAATTATTAAGAAAAATTATCATTTAACTTCATCTTTAGTTGTAGAAATAAACAAGATTTTTACTCTTGCTCGGTGCAAACTTTGACAACCAAATGGTTACTCAGTCTTTATTAGCAAAGACTTCTTGCCCTTGGGCCAAAATTGTGTGCTTTCTTAAGTACATTTTTTTGTAACACTTGTTCTTCAAAAAGAAAGAAGAAAGTAACAATGAAGATCTTGGAAAAATCATTTATCAGGCTACAAGTCCCCTGCTGAGTTGAACAAGGAAGAAATCATGGCGGTAGCATTGGCCCCAATGGATCTTAGATCCAAAATCTTCTTTGCAAATAGAGCCTTTTAGTTAGTACAAATGGATCATAAAGTGACAAGTTTTCTCCTAGAGTTTAGCCTAAAGCCTCTTCTGGCCAGATTAACTCTGTTGTATTCAGCTGGAGACCTGGATTAACCCCTAAGAAACTTTACATTGTTTCTCTTCATTGCATATATCCCCATGTCTCCTATTATCTTTTCTTTACATCAGACAAAGTGATACAAAGTTTAATCCATGATAAGCTTTTTCTAGTTTGGGTATCTGCTAAGACTTCTTCTTTGACAGTTGTTTCCCCTTTTAATGCAAACAGCCCATCCAAACAGAAAACCTTGTCAATAGAATTTGTTAACCTGAAATACAGAGGAGATAGTTAGCAGTGAGGAGTGCTATTAGCTTTATGCATTGCAAAGAAAGACAAAGATGTTCACACTGAGTTAAGTCCATCGTCCCTTTTGTTGTAACTGTCATGAGCAAATTGAAAGTTTACATATGTATATATATATATATATATAAAAGACACTTAGCTCTTGTAATAAACCTACTACTACATCGTATTTTTCAGTGAAAACACACCTATTAAGTTTTCTCAGTGTATTGTGTTTGTGTATTCTTTTGAGTGTGTTTTAAAATGCTATAAACCAGAAAAATAATTAGCATCAGTTACCATTAGATAGGAAAATAATGTTTCAATTTTTACTAAAGCTTTTTAAGGCTCCTCTTAAAGGACACATCCCAATATATCTACTTTTTGATGATACAGTATGACTTATTACCAAAATCAGCACACAGCCAATAGACAGCTATGAACCAAGGAAGCTTCACTGGCCTCATCACATGAGTCCTGCTGAGGTCTGTACACAACAGTGCTCTTTCTTTATGGGGTTGGGTTAGGAGTGAACAGAGATAATCCTATCAAGACACTAAGAACTTTAAGATGTTTTCAGAAACTCAGACCAGGCCGCAGTAATGCAGCAGATTATCTCTTGGCCTTTCACCTACACAGCAAGCAGACATGGTTCTGAGAGATGCAATATAGTTTTTAAAAGTCAGATATTAGGCATTTCTCAAGTGACTGGTACTAGCTCTATTTCTGCAAATATTCCTGCATGCCCTGTGGATGGCAGTAGTACCTGGTCCACATGAACTGAATTTCCATAATCTTTTTCACCCCTTCCATATATACCGATCACTCATAAGAGAGCCACCCTTCTTCTAGGAGTTTCAAATTTCCTTTGTTTCATAGTGCTTTGTTTTCATTTAAAAGTTTTACATTTACATTAAAAAAGGAAAAATTGAAAATTATTTGACTACTGTTTACAGGTATTGGTTTTCAGAACCAAAAATAAAATGCTTCAGAGCATGGAAATATTGTAATTTCTATTTTGTCAAAAGTCTGTTTTCCACTGAAGAATTATTTTTCCAGAAATATTTTAACTCCCTGTAGTTCTCTGTATTTAAGCATATTCACTGACTTCTGAAAGAATATCTTCAACGGCAGGAAGATGTTTCTGAAGCACAAAATGCAAAATCATAATGTTCATATAATATCAAGTACTATATATTTTCATTAGGTCTATTCTACTACTTGGGTACCACTCACAACATTCTGGAACTCAGTAAGCAGATGAGCAGTGTTCTTGAATACACAACTTACAGGCAAAGGGCAGGGGGGAACATGGGAAAAAATGCATGTTTTCCATCAGACTTGTGAATTTTATCTTTGTTAGTCTTCTAGCACAGCATGCTCCCTCGACTAATTCCATCCAGCCACATCTGAACATCTCAGGATCTTCAGTAGGAGTTCAAATATGGAGAAATCTTGCTCTAAAGTGTCTTTTCTGAGCTGTGGACCTTGGAGAGCAATGCAGGTGTACTCTGCATATCCACAAGAAGAGTAACTAGAGGAGGCTGTTACCTTTGTCAGAGTGATGGAGAGAAATAAGAAAAAGGTAGATCAGCAGGGAGAGGTAAAATTGCACAAGCTTTTGAGAAGGTAGTAAGGGACTGTCAGTCTGGGTTAGTGAGAAGAACACCATCTTAAACTTCCAAGGAGATGGTCAGGTTTTCTGACTGATAAGCTCATCTCAGAAGCCCTCCAGTTTCCATGCACTCTTTGGAAGGAAATACGTCAGAGAGGTCACAGGGCTGCAGACATCAAGGTGTGTCCTGACCAAAGCTTGAGCTGCAAATGACAGGGTGGTAGAAAGTGTTAGAGAGATGCTGAAAGAAAGGAAGGGTAGCAGGATTTGAATGTCACATGTAATCCTTTCAGGTGTGGCATTCTCATAGCGAAGTGTGTGAAAATCCTCTTCTCCCTTGAAACAAATACTTTGTTTGACAGCCAGCTCTCCATTCTCTTTCATGTTAGCTACAAAGGAATTAAACAACCATGCAAATTTATGAAGCATCCTCAAAGGAATGTCCCTGCACTGTAGCTTGTACCTCCATACAGAAACTATAGTGCCTCCATACTGTACTGCTATTGTTAATTTTTTTTTTCAAGATTGTGTCAGTCAACTTGATATTTGAGTTTTACTGAACTGTGCCAATGCAACTGCCAAAAGTTAGCATGTCGAAAAAAAAAAAAAAAAAAAAAAACCTCAAAGGCTATCAAAACCAAACCTGTATAAACTCTGCCTCAGAAAATCCCTAACCCTTGGATTACTGGAAGATGGGGTAGAATAATGGGGTAAGTATTATATTACCCTAGACAAAATGATATCTCCTAGCCATCCTTAGTGAGTAGAGAGTATCTAAATAATGTAGGCCTTTGATCTGAACCCGTCTGGCTGCTTATCTTCCTTTTCAAAAGCACTATATCTACTATTTACTATAACCCATTAAACAGCTGTCTCGATCATATGAAGTATATGTATGCATTTATTGAATGTATTCTGTGGTAATTCTGTTTTCCATACTCTCTTGATCCTGCTATTGATCGTATTTGCAATATGCTCATGTATAATTGTAAAAATTATCACTAATAGTTTTAGTAATCAATTACTAAATTAATTTGCTAAAGTGTCAATAACTTCACCTGATCCAGCAAAGCAGTTTGGTTTGTGCTTAACCTTGAGCTTGCTCAAGTTTAATTGTTCAATAGGTTGGAACAGGTCTTTTCAAGATCTTCAGAGACTTGTTCTGCCAGACTTGTAGCCAGGATGCCTCTTTGAAATTTGAGTTTTTCTGATTAAGCATTTTTTTAGATTAGTAGCTACAGTGTATGCATTTTACTTGCTCAGTCTTTCAGTTAACACTTTCTACTAAAAGTGTAGCACACAAGCTTTCATAAATGGGTATCTGAAAAAACAGCATTTTTCCTAAGCTTGTTACTATTATTACCAAATATTCTTATCCTTCTGAATTTTGACTTTCTGATATTTACATCTGGAACACCGATCAGAAATGTTCCACAGGATTAAAAGAAGACCATTTCTGAAATGGAAGTTTCCTATCAGTAAGTTAGCATGCCTAGAAATTGAAGTCAGGTATATATGAAGGTATGAAAAAGTGCAGGAAACATATGTTCACCTTCCCTAGTGATTTAATGCTTCTCAACATTTCCTCTGAGGCGGTGAGAGTATTGAGTTCCTACTGAAATAAGCAGTTGAGAAAGGACAAATTCTAACAAGATATTGAATGAAATCCTATTTTAAACACATACTTTGTGGATGGCCTTAAAGATTCTTTGGAAAAAAGAACATTAAAATCAATTCAAACAGTCACTTCAGCAAAAAAAAAGGAATATAGGGGTGCCTGTTGCTTTTCTAGGTTATCTCACTAAAATATGGAACGTATTGCTCTTATTGATGGAGTAGCTCCCAAAGAAGATTGTGCTTTCAAAACAAAAAACATATTTTTAAATGACAATCAAGACAATAATATTTCCAACAGATACTCCTCTAAGCAGTTAAGAATTTGTCCATAATGTGGAAGTTTGTCCCCATACTGATTGCTTTTTTTCCTCCATATATTCCTAATTATTTTTTCAGCCCTTTGTATATTTCCTAATCAATTACCTATAAAAAGATAACAGAAACAGTTTAACTTGACTTTACTACCATTTCTCTTGCCTCCACTCTCCTCCTCCAAAAACTTCAAAAACTAAGCTACTGTTGTCATTATGACAAAGTTAACTAATAAACCATAAACTAAAAACCATAATCAGATGAAAAATAATGTCCTTCAGAAAGGAGTGCGGACGTTTCCACCTGAGAAACAAATCACTTCTTCTGCACCTATAAAAGACTGAAGAACATATTTCTGTTAGATATCATCATTCTGTATTTTGATAGACACTGGCAGGGAGCTGTTCTTTGCAGACTTCTGTTTTGATGCATATGTTATATCCAAGGAGTAGACATTAATGTATAGCACACACTTCTGAACTTTACAGTAGTTATATCTTCATGGATCTACAGTAAACGTAAATAGCAGAACCTAGATAAACATGAAAGATAGTAATCTAGTCGTGGACACGTAATCTAGTCATGGACATAAGATGTATAAGAATTTGACATTCCATATGTAGCTAGTAACAAAAGAGAAATAGCAAATTTGAATCATTTTAGTTTTACAGAAACACTTGTTGCCTGTGACAATCTCTGAATTACTATTTTGAAATATTTGAGACTCATCTACACCAAAAAAAGCCAATACAATAGATGAGAGAAACCTTCACTATTTTGAGTAGAAGAAATGATTCACACAAAGCAGA
Source organism: Tinamus guttatus (assembly GCF_059628265.1). NCBI lineage: Eukaryota > Metazoa > Chordata > Aves > Tinamiformes > Tinamidae > Tinamus > Tinamus guttatus. Next base: position 344,722 of record NW_028288652.1, read on the forward strand.
TTACTCCTGATTGTGAAAATTATACAGCAGCATGTAGCTTGTCTCTAAATCAGTATGGAAGTATAAAATCATATGAACATTGGAGCATGCTACCTTTATCCCATAGAGCAGCAAAATAAGTCACATCCATATGGGGTCTAAGAAGCATTTGCTGATATGTTTGTAGAGCTGTATGTATAGAGGTCAGGGAGAGGAATTAGCAAATACCTGTGTTAATGTAAATCATATACAAGGAAGTACAGAACTGTATTATTATTATTATTATTATTAATTGTTGACAATGGACTCTTGTAACAAATGTTAAACTCCAAAATTCTGTGCATTAGTAAGGGTTTAATGTTGCAACTGGTATTATGAAGTGACACAAGCAGTTGTCTGATAAACAAGAAAAATGAGTTTTGCTTTTACAGCTTTGCTTTATAAGCGAAGTATGAGATGAAGATTGCTTTAACGGCAGAAGAGTACAAACGAGTCTAATACCAGTATAATTACTAAAGATGTGATTTTATAGTGCTACATTAAATTTTAAAACCTATAGTGTGATTATAATGTTGGGTTGCCCCTTCGCTATTCTAGTGAGGATTTTTTTTGGCGTGTACAAATTTGTTGCTGTTGGAGTGTCTTAGAGAACAGATCAGAGCTAAACCAAGAAGTAACATGGATTTTGCCTCAAGGAAGTCAAACTTGCAGGGCAATGTAATATGGGCAATTGTATCAAGATGAAGATTTTTATTCCAGTGCAAGTTGTTGAACGAATAATGTTGCAAAAAGAAATCCAAGAAGCATTCTATTCTATTTTTAATTTATTCTATTCTAAGAACGATATAAAGTAAAATGAAGTAGTAGCAGATTACAGCAGATGTTGATTTCTGAACAAAGTAAAAAAATACTTGTAAACGGATATATTTCTCAAGATGTGTTTAGAATTGTCAAAACTCCTACTGGTGTAGAATTGTTTCACGTTTAGGACTTGTGTCATAGTGAATTTGGCCTTACTTTTCTCTTTCTTGTGAAGAAAGCAAAATCTATCCATGCTCAAATGTGGGGCTAGCATGCATCTTTTGGGCAGACTGCTTATCTCCCAGAACTGAGCCTTATTTTCATAATATGCCTTTTTCTGTCATTTTCAACAAGTTTATTCCTCTTACTTTTGAAACGGTTAGATCTGGATGGAAACTAAGCAATGAATTATTCTTTATGGTCTTTAATGCATGACTGTTTTCTTGAGAATGGCTCTTATCGCCATATGTATCTGCCCCTGACCATATGCTACAGACACAGTACAGAGTGGTGGTGATTGCACAGAAGGACAGGGGTGTTTGGGAAAGTGAAGATGTGGGCACTCAGGTTTCACAAGTATGGACTAACAGAACTGAAAGGCAAATAAGCCCATCCAGAAAAAATAAAAAGGTGAATGGAAAATAGGAGAAGGGAAAAAAAAGTCAGTCTATCTCTCCCCAGTCTCCATCCATCTCTGTGCAAACTCCCTTCAAGCCTTGATATAAAACTTGACAGATCTGCATATCTGCCAAGACAGGTGGAAATTATCTGCTACAGAATACTTTTTAAAAAAAAAGAAGAAGGAAAAAACAGAAATAATGTAGTGCTTTAAAGAATATAGGTAAAACATAGAAATAAGCAGATAACCATGCTACCAGTTTAGTCTTTAAATCTAAAAAGGCCTATGCATTTGCCTACTTAAACACATCACAAATAGACCCTTTGACATTTATGCAGCTTTATGGTGTCTGCATTTATTAAGCAGTCAGATCACTTCTTTGCTGGATTATGATCTTACACTGTAGACAAAGCTGATGAATCTCACAAAACAATGAACCTGTTTGGATTCTATTCTTTTGTTATAGAATATACAAATTACAAGATATTTTACATCTTCTATGTTTCTTCGATACTATTAATTATAACACTAATTGTTATTTCATAAGCTTATTCCTATAGGAGTCATGAATTAAAAAAAAAATACATTTCCCATATGTAACAGCAAGTCTATAGGTTGCTTAGGCAAGGATGATGAATTCATGTCCTACATGTGTTAGCTCTCACACAGCATACCTCGCTACTGATGGTTTGGATAGTCTGTTAGGATGTATGTTCAACCCCTCTTCAAGCTCTTTTTCTGCTTTGTTGACAAGTGTTGTGCCCGTTTAGATAACATACAGAATGCACTGCATATGAATTTAATGTAACATGAGTGATTAAAAAACAATACCTAAACTACAAGGTCACTTTGTAGGTGCTTTTCTGTACATCTTTGATTTGAAGAAGAGGTTAGGTCTTCAGTTTCTTTCACCAGATCACTATTTCTGATCATATGTAGGAACATTGTGACTCAGAATTGAGAAGATGCAAATTTTAGGTGCTACTAGGCACATCAAGATGATATTTGCAAAAGGATGTTTGATTTGTTCTGTGAGATAGGACTTAGCTAGGTTTTAGATGGACTTATTAATACCCTATGTACTATCATGAATTTCTAGTGGCAGAAAGATTGAGTGGAGAATCCTGATTCCTGAAAGCATTAAATTATTCTTGATACGATAAATATTTCAATAGACATGTATATTGAAATTAAGGTGAAGTTAAAAAGGTTTACATGAGGATAAAACAGTCTGCTGTAGCCAGGATAGTCTAAGAACATTGGCTGGACAAAACTTATAGATAGAGGTGATATCTTTTAATTAGGATTAATTGGAAAAAAATAGGCAAGCTTTTAGGAAAAAAAGGTCTTCCTTCAGATTTAAACAGCCTCAGAATTGTAACACAGAATTGTATTCACCTTATTTCCCATATATGGTTAGTGCATTTATCACATTTACAATACTCATATTTAATTTGACTTGTATACATGTCTTATCCGAAGGGAGAAAAATCATGCAATTTTTTGGACAGTTTTATTCACTGAGATTGATCTAGAACTGAGATGCTACTTGAGTGGCAAAAATGCAGGAACATGGTTAGCAGTGTCAAACAAAATAGCTGCTCCATTTTATATCCATTATTAGATGAGGTAATTTGAGGTTAAAGTGCCAACAATCCTAAGGTGAGTGCTCATTAAACCATAACTGAGCAAAGCCCTAATAACATATACAAGCTTGCTAAATATTACCTCAGCTGTAACATCTCTTTCTCTATGATTTAAATAGAAAATTGTACAGGTATGAGTCTAGCATGATTGTGCAACGCCCAATTTTTTAGACAGGTTTGGGTGGGACAAGAGTATTAGATGGCTTCATTTAATCATACCATCATTAAGTTTGGTGATTTTAGGTTATTAGTTGTCTTTCATAACAATACTATAACATCTGAACAATAGAACTAAATAGAAATGGATGCAGTCATTCTACTCTTTCATAGAGCTCAAAAGGACCCCCAAATTTATTTTTATTCATCACAGGTGAGTCTGTGTTTTCAAGTATTTGCTACATGGATTTTGAAAAGTCCCTTTGGTCAGCAAAAGTGAAAACTAGATCACAAAGAGTTATGATTGTATCCTTCATATAAAAATAACTCATACCATGAAGAAAAGATTCACTTTTTTAAAAATACAAATGCCTCTGCAGAGATTTCTTTTTACCTCATACTATATAGAAAATGAATGAAAATATGTGTCTTTTTTCTTAAAAATCTTAGATTATTTTTACTTAGACTATATATTATCTATTCTTTTAATAGAGATATAGGTACTCTTAACTTCTTTAGCTGCATTTAATTGATCCTTCAGAGACATCAAAGTTGTCATCTAGGCTTCCCCAGAGTGAGTCAAGTCTGTACCTACAGAGAGCTCCTGTAAACTTTTGCTTGGATACAATCCTTCCACAACATGAATAGGGGACCTATTTTTCACGTTGGGGGACTAATATGAGTCATGTGCTTTTTACAGCTGTTGAATATATATAACCTCCACTGAGTTCAATGGCCCAGATCTTTTAAGATCCCAATCTAAAATCTAGTATAAGCTAGAAGATATCTATTTACAATTGAGTATTGTAGCCTGGAAATATTTCTTTACAGTAATAGAATTGGTTTCTAACTAGAGCAACAGTTAAAGTGAAGACCAAGACACTTTTTATTTTTTAATTATTTTTTTAGTTTGGGTGCAATAGAAACCTTGAATTTTTTTTAGTCTACAGAATATGTTATCTCATTCTGTATAATTTGACCGTCTTTCCTTTTTCATTTTCACTTTTTTCTTCCTGAGATTTTTATTATCTACTTTGCAGATTAATATTATTTCTTGTTCTCATGCCCATCTGTCCACCCATCTGCTTGTTTTAGCTGTATTTCCTTTCACCCTGCTGGCTCCCGTGTATCGTTACCACACCCCAGGCAAGTATTCTTCAAGATTTGTAATGTGTACTTTGTAAATTTTGAATACCTTCAAAATAGTGGCATAGGAAAATCAATTTCCTACCTTTTAGTGAGTAATATAAAATCATTTATAAGGTTAAAAAAGAATCCAGTTGTCCTAGGTAGGATTTCAAAGAATAAAAGCAAACAAAGGAAAAACAACAGAGAGAGAGGAGAGAGGAGAGGAGAGGAGAGGAGAGGAGAGGAGAGGAGAGGAGAGGAGAGGAGAGGAGAGGAGAGGAGAGGAGAGGAGAGGAGAGGAGAGGAGAGGAGAGGGGAGGAGAGGAGAGGAGAGGAGAGGAGAGGAGAGGAGAGGAGAGGAGAGGAGAGGAGAGGAGAGGAGAGGAGAGGAGAGGAGAGGAGAGGAGAGGAGAGGAGAGGAGAGGAGAGGAGAGGAGAGGAGAGGAGAGGAGAGGAGAGGAGAGGAGAAGAGAGGAGAATCTTTTCTCATTGTAAGATCTTAATAGTTTATGAACAGTGGTGAAGACAGTGCAAAAACTAAGGAAATGTGAGGGAGTCCAATCTGTTTTTTATCTTCTCCTTTAAGATAATTTTATCTTTGCTTCTATAACTTAATAGAACCATGAAGCAGAGCCTTAGTAACACCTTTGCTGTTTGCCTAGTGCTCAGCTTGCAAAGCATTTAAGGGAAATAGTTTTGGGCATCGTACCTGGCTTGGGAAAAGCCATGCAGGTGGATGATCACACAAGCAGTGGGGAGAAGCCTGCACTCCTCAGTTTCTGATGTTCATGTTTAGTTTGGTTTGGCCTCTTTGAGCTAATTTGATGGCCTCACTGGGACAACAACACCCCATTTGTCAGTGCTGAGGAGCCCTGAGTGAGTCAATAGGAAGTGCTGCCACCCTGCCGCACTCTCCTGAGAGGACTGGTTGGCAAAGGAGCACAGTGCAGAGCCACATGGGCATGCGGAGAGATGAGGAGGAATCAGCTCCTGGATTACGGAGTTCTGGATTGTGAGGTTCATGCTCCCTAACCTAACCCCAGCACGTATTTGTGTGGCAGGTAGTGCTGCCTATTGGGATAACAGTGAATGGAGAGCAGCAGCAATAGATCTCCAGGTTTCCGTTTGAGGCAGCATGCTCCATCCCACACCTCTATGGTGGGGAAAAAGCTGGGTGTCACAGTTTTTATTTTTATGTCAGTCTACTATTCTGTGTAAGTAGCTGCCTCCAGAAAGTTTTGTATATTGAAAGCTAATTGTACTGCTGATAAAGAGATGTCATGTTGTAGATATACGTTAGTTATTTCTCTGCCCAAAAAAAAGATTTATGGCATCTATTTTATTCTAAAGTAGCATCATCTTTCTTCATCCACAATTGCTGATAGAGCTTTGTTTACTTATATATGCAATTTATATTTAAAATGTATTATTTAATAAAGCAATTAACTAAGAGCATCAATCTCTTATCAGTGAGGAACAAGTAGTCATATCTTCTTAGAGAAAAGAAAACAAAGAAACCTCATGTTTGTATTATTGGACTGTCTGCCTATTTTTAGAAACTCCAAAAAGATTATAAAACTGTAAAGCATGATCCTGGGGTGACAATACATCATTTTTTTATACTGAAGAAAATGGAAATTACCCTAAAACAACTGAAATCTCTTCTAAGAAGGAATCTTTAATGACTATTTATATGGTATGGGTTTTGTGTATAACAGTATGTGATGTAATTGCTGTGAATTTAAAAACTGCAGTTACTTTCACAGAGATGATCTTCTTCCCTCTCTTTAGCAAGGAAGTTTTATTATTAAAGTTTATTGACTGCACTTCTGTTAAATCACCACAGTTTCTTTTGCCTAAGTCATAGTCTCATCTAGTAACTATTACATGTGCTTTTTTCACACAATTGAAAGTGCCTATAATCTATCTTGGAACAGGCTTCAGTCCAGAAATATGTTTTACTTTATTATGTTCCTCTCTCTCTGGGGATGCCTTCATAAAATGGTAAAGCCCAAAGACTTCCTGAAGGCTAATCCTTTTCTGGGTCATATGAGTCTTTTCAGATTCCGTCTTGAGAGAGTTTTCTTATAACAATAGGTTCTGCTGTCTGTGAACGGGAGAAAATCCTGTTGCTTTAGCATGAACAATGAGTGGAATTTTAGTGCAGTAGGAGTGTTTGCTTAATACAATAGAAGTTGGTACAGACTGGACTCGCAAGTGTCAAGCAAACAGTGTGGGAAAATCTATACTAACGGCAACTGAGTCAACATGGTGCCGAATGCCTGAATGTGACTTAACTGTAACTACGATAACTATCTGGTTGACTTCAGCCCTTCTTCCAAGACAGAACTTGACACAAGCCTTATTGAGAAAGAGTTAAAGAAGAAAACAGCTTTTTAACAAGGAAAATTTGAACAAAGCAGGCATTCAGTTGCACATTAGAAATGCCATGCAATGTACAACTAGAAAACTATGTTGCAGGATCAGCTGCAAGTCCACTACTTGATAAGCTAATATGGTGGAATATGACTTTTTAGTCTTCCATGTGATTACATAAATTCACTCAGAAATATAAATTAAACAATGAATAGACCACAAAAGCCTATTTAATATAGTTTCACTCATATATATTTTAAATACTGGCAGTCTTCAAATTGTTATCAGCTCAGCTCATACAGGGAAATCTTATTTCACTGAATAGGAATAGAAATCCGTTCATATTTGGACTAACAAAACAAGCTGACTGAACCCTAACAAAACTCAAGACAAATAAGATAACTTATGTTAATGTTCAACAGGGTGAATAGATCATAAGATATACATTTATCAGAGTTAGAAACCACCATTCAACCTACCCTATTCCTTTATTTACAATATAGAACGTTCTTTTTTGTAGCTTTAAGTTATGAAACCTTCTAAAAATTATACTCTAATTAAATCTTTAGATGTTCAAAAACTGGAGGTCATCCAATATTTTGTTCTTGGTTTTCTTTTCTGACTTAAAATCCTCTACAACTTAATTCTTTAATAGTGTATTTTTAATTATTTGTGTTAAAATAATGCTTATAATTTCCATATAAGCCTGGTATTTCATTCAGCTAGCACTGGCAAAAAATAATAATAATAAAAAAATTAATAAATAAATCTTGTCTTAAGAATAAAGAAAGAAAAGGCTAATTAGTACCTTTCACACTTCTTTAGACTAGATGCTGAGTTAATGTTGCATAGGTCCTATGCCCCCTACGAATGGTCCCCAATACAGCATATGCAGGAAGTACTCCTGCAACACCACAACTTCTCTTCCCCTGGAATCACCTGTGAGATGTTTCAGTGTCACTGGCATTAATTCTACCAATGAAACCAGAACATTTACAGGAGTTAGACAGTTCTGACCTGCATAAGAATATCTCCAGAATCTAATACTTTTGTAAGCAACTGTCTGTACACAGTTCCTCAACTGGTTCAGAGCTACTGCTGAGATAAGAGTTCTCATGACTCCCAGTCAGCTTACCCTACAAAAAATTATTGCAACTAAGTCACTGCCCTGTTTCTGAAACCCAAGCTAGTATCTTGGGTTTCTTCACCAGGGACACCCAGGGGATCAGGCCCAGACAATATGGGTTCATGTTGGCAGGTCCTGCTAGACCAGCCTGGTCTCCTATGACCAGGTGGCCCAGCTAGTGGATGAGGGAAATGTTGTGGACGTGGTCTACTTAAACTTCAGTAAGGCCTTTGACACCACCTCCCACTGCATTCTCCTGGAGAAGCTGGCAGCTCATGGCTTAGATAGGTGTACTCTTCACTAGGTGAAAAACTAGCTGGATTTCTGTGCCAGAGAGTGAGGGTCACAACAACCCCAAAATAACACTACAAGCTGAACATGAACCAGCAGTGTGCCCAGGTGGCCAAGAAGGCCAGTGGCATCCTGGCTTGTATCAGGAACAGCATAGCCAGCAGGACCAGGGAAGTGATCGTCCCCCTGTACTCGGCGCTGGTGATGCCACACCTTGAATACTGTGTTCAGTTTTGGACTCCTCACTACAAGAAAGACGTTGAAGTGCTGGATCATGTACAAAGAAGGGCAATGAAACAGGGGAAGGGGGCGGAGCACAGACCTTATGAGGAGTGTCTGAGGGAGCTGAGATTATTTAGTTTGGAGAAGAGGAGGCTCAGGGGAGACGTTATCACTCTCTACAGCTACCTGAAAGGAGATCGTAGTGAGGCGGAGTTCAATCTTTTCTCCAGAATATCAACCAATAGGACAAGAGGAAATAGCATCTAGTTGTGCCAGAGAAGATTCAGGATATTGGAAAAATTTTATACATGGAAAGAGTGGTCAAGCATAGGAACAGGCTGCCCAGAGAAATGGCGGAGTCACTGTCCCTGGCAGTGTTCAATAAATGTGTAGATGAGGCACCTAGGGACATGGTTTAGTAGGCACAGTGGTGATGGGTTTGTGGTTGGACTTGATGATCCTGAAAGTCTATTCCAACCATTATGATTCTATGATTCAATACAGACACTGTCATATTCCAACCTTGCTGAAGTATATGCACACGAGGCTGCTTTGTTTTGTTATTCATGTATCTACCCTTAATATAGAACTATTTTTTTTGTAACTGATTCATATAAACTTGTAGTATTTTTTAAATCATTTCCAGACATATACACATATTTAAAAAATGTATTTATATGTGTATATACCTACACACTAATAAAACCTATAAGAAAAGTTTTCATTAATTAAATGCTCTCTCTTCTTGCCTATGGCAAGAAGAAGAAGGGAGAAAGAAAGTGAAAGAGTGGTTCTTATTTTTATTTGGAACATTTAGGAAATTGTCAGATGGCAGGGGCACACAGTAAATAAAGATAAATGCCTTGCAGCACCATCGATATTCATCATCTTTGTGCAGATTTGTGAGGCAAAAAGAATAGGCTTGGTATTCTCTCCCCTTGTGGTGTGATTCTGTATGTCTGTATTTCTTGTGGTTTATTGTTCTGATTTTTCTGAGAAAATGTCAAGAAAATAAAAAAGGTAAGACTGCTTATTTCAACAACAACAAAAAGCTCTGTAGACAGGTAGTGTTCCCTCACTTTGTTAGGTTCTAGATGGGCACTATGTTTCTGGGTGTATCCTGAGCTCTTGAGAGGCCAGGCTGGCCTGCATGCTATTCTTCTCTTTGCTGCTGACTATCTGAAAAGATAATGCTGTGGCACTCTCCTCCCGTTCTGTGCATTCTCCTTCCATCACTCTGTCTAGTTTAAGATGAATTTAATACCTTGAGTTGCACAGATGGTAGAGTTTAAAGAAATGCATGGAATAACACTTCCAGGCATTAACTTTCTATCTTCTTGCCTGTTCATCTTATGTGGTCAGATACCTCAGAAGAATCCAGGAACATATATTTCTTTTCAACAAATTAAGATTCATCATTGACAAACATGTTTTTGCTGCAGATCTCATTACAAACTCTCTTCTGCTCTTTCTTCTTTTTATGTTTTATAAGCATTGGACCAGTGTTCTACTTGCTATAACATAAAAGTAATGTAGGTATATGTTTGGAGGATGCTTTCCGTGAATTTTGTACAGCTTCAGTGATCCTCTCGTGATTTCTTACAGCATCATTTTATTCTGATATTATAAGTTACACAAGTTTTGTTATTAGCCAAATCAAGGAGCTACCAAGCTAAGTAATTTTAAGTACCATAATAGAAGCAGAATTGAATCCTACAAATCTGGACTGCTGCCAAAGACATAACAACACCTTTTTGTGGGATGCTAAGAATTTTCACTTATCCCTGGGAACAAGACTGAAATACTGTTTCTGAGATATGCTGTGGCACAGTGATTCCTTGTTGAGCTCATAACAAGAAAAATGGCAGACAGAGGGGGAAAAAAAAGGAAAATGGGAATTTCCGATAGACAAGTCATATATATGTAGCTATATTTAAAGTAGCATTGCAACACCTTGGAAAAAATAAGATAGAAGTCAGCAACTTATGGAAAATCAAATAGATTCAAATAAACAGCAGATGACCCTCAGGAGAACCTGGATACATTTATTTGTCCTACTCAGCTACCTTCCTCCAGTCTCCAGAATTGGCTAGGTGACCATATTTTAATGAAAAACATTTCTTATTTGCTTGTACTCTCCTAAATCTGCCAGCCAACCAAGTGAGAACTAGAAAAATAATTATATTTTCTGTATGTACCAAGCACGAAGCAGAGATTAAAAAAAAAAAAAAAAGTTATCAAGCTTCTGAGTGGCCAAGTCTCCATTTAGCAGAAAATACTCATATACAGTTACTACATGAGTAGAGAATTTGCCTGTATTTCATAAGACGTTGCGCAAAAAACATCCCATTTGCATTAACCTACATATAAATGTACCATAATATGTAATGTAGTTTAATTTCTCTTGGTCCAGTACATTGTGATATCTACTCCACATTTTGCTTCCTGAATGAGGGATTTGCCAGGTCTTATCAGGCACTACTAGCTGTGCACTCTGCACTACATGCTGTAGTCTCTGTAAATATAGGACTGCATGGTTTTGTCATAAGAGTACAGTTTTAGCACACCTGTGTTTGCTAGTTGCACTCCTCTTCCCTTTAAATATGTATTAAAACCTCTTGGTGGCAATTGGGTCTAAAATTTCTTTGTAGTTTAGAAGAGAATAGCAATCTTGAATCCTTTTCTTGCCCTTTGAAAGGCTACTATTTCTCCTCAAACCTCTAATTCTGTTATATGAAAGGAATATAAAGGGCACATCACTTTCTTGTAAACATCTCAAAATCTTGGAAATGGTTTCTAATACAAGCAGTTTTCAGAATGGCTATAATCTGTATTTAGGTTTGAACACGATCATACCCAAATATACTTTTCTAAACATTTTGAATTATGTGTATTTTGCTTCAGTTCTATGCATAGTGTGTGGTGAAAGGTCTCACATAAATGTTTAAATCTCATCTGTGATAGGGTAGCATTTATTCTTCTCCTACAGGCTTATTCTGTTATTTTTTTCCTTTATCTCTGTGCAGTTGTTGGTGGCGAGACAGCTGATCAATGCAATTGCATTCTCTTTAGCACGAGGACAAGAATAGATAGCAACGATTACAGGATAAAACTAAGATTTGGGGAGGAAGCAGAAAGTCTGGGAAAGGGAGAAGGGCTGCTGTGTTTGTAGCTGAATTTTAATAATGAGTTAAAGTGCGGAAGTGAAAGGTTAAGCAAAGGTCTTTGATCTTCTTATCAGCAAAGGTGAAAACAGTGGTTAATAAGATTATGCAAACTAGCAGATAGTCCAATTACAGCTGATATGCCAGATGTAACACAAGGGACTCTTCCACCTCCAGGAAACAGAAAACAGCTGCTTGCTAGATTAGCCAACACAGTATTAGCAGCTGAACATCTTCTGTGCCTGCAAAGGGTTCGTCAGGGAGCTGTTGCTGCTGTCCTAGCACTCTCCATACCCCACTGTGAGGAGAAGAGGATCAGGATGGGAAGGTGGGTGCTCTTCAGAGCTTATCCACCTCCGGAAAGAGACCATCTGAAGCTACATAGACCTGTCTTATAGGCAGAAAGACCTGGCCCAAGTACACACTCTCTTTTAGGAATCAAGGGACATAATTTTTGCCACCTTCTGCTGCATAAGGGCAACTGATGACTTTTCTCCTTAATTTAGGGAGTGTGTTTTGGAGATATTCATTGATGGCTTAAGCCTATGCTATCAGAAGTGGGAACATACCCCAGGTTCTCAGCCCAGCCTTGTCCTGACATTGTATTAGCATCACGTTCACTGCCTGGAATCTGATAGTTAATATCCAATGTCTTGTTGACTCTATACAGAGATATGGACCAGAGATTTTGGTCTCAGATGGGAGGCTGGGTTTCTGTGTAGGTGGAAAGATTTTGCAGACTTCAGTATTTCATCAAGAATTTCATGATGTTTTGATTTTTGGACAGATTAACTCATGCATCAGCTCATATTAAAATTCAGCATTTGTCTAAAGGGGTAACTCAAGAGTTTCTGAGGCATAAACATGTTTTAATGTAGCACAGTGTTAACAGCTACTCTTTTTCTCACAGAATAAGGATGAAAGAAAGGAGTGAAGACTAGGGTATTTGTATACAACATATACATAAGACGAAATACAAAGAAGGTTAAGCTTTTGTTTTTGTTTTTGTTTTTTTTTTCCAGTATAAACGTCTTACATTTAAACCTTTTTATGGACTGTTTTTTGTTATTTTAGTACTAAGTATTATACTTCATGTGTTTGTGAGTCATCCTCTATGAGTATGTTGCTCACGGAATAAGCAGGCTCAGCCATATGTTTCGTTTGCATTTGCTAGTTTTGATAACTGCTTGTTCTCTCTACTTTTTCTTTATCTCTCTTTTTTTCAGTACTCGTCTGCATTTCTGAATTCTTGTGAATTCACTTGGTGTTGTTTCATGGAGAAAAGCATTATGTCCTAAGTATTTAGCCGTAACATCAGATAAACCTAGTAAAATTTTAGTAAATTATACCAGAGCTGGTAAGAGTGAAGCAAAGAAATATATGTCTGTGCAAAAGTAAATGATATGATGCAATTTTGCTATTTATCAACAAATTATATTCTGCCATGGCTGAAAATCCAGCCACAGCCTGAGTCTGCCACTATTAGGTTGGTAAGGTGATGAATAATTGTGTAGCCAGAAAGTCATAAAGGCTGCTTTAGACCTCTACTTCTATGAAAGAATTAATTGTTTCATTTCTGAAGAACGAAAAAAGAACATATTTTAGTTTATCATTGTTTCTGCCTGACACATATATCAACACATATAACACGAAGCTGTAGAGAGGTAGGAGGATAAAATACACAAATTCTGTGAAAGAATTCAGAGAACTGAAGAAAAATATGCATTATTGATATATAGCATACAGATAGCCTAAACTAAAGACAACTAATTTGCTGAAAATCGAGTGCCATAAAGACACTGCTGTATAATGTCCTAGATATCACACGTTCCCCTTCATCTGGCAGTTTTACAGTGGTAACAGCCTCAGAAGAATGCCTGCACTTGGCTATTTTTTTTTCTTAGTCTTGGCACAAATGTGGCTTCTGTCAGCAGTGAACATGCTTGGCATTTTCCTCCCACCATCATTATTTCTTGGAAATGCACATTCCTTGCACCAACACAGAGAAACTCACATTCTCCAGCTGTGTTTGAATTCCCCTGTATTGAACCATGACAGATAGAAGTCTGCAATCCACACCTGGGCTGGGAAAGATAATCCTCAAAAGACTTAAAGCACACGGAACATTATGTGACCAGTTACATGAAACTGGGCTTCTTCGTCCTTCTTTAGCAGAAAGTCAAAGTGCCTAAGTATATCCAGTGACATTGGTAGCAGTGAGTTATGGCACTGGGATTTGAGATCTGTAGAAAGATGGGATGCAGTTCTGAACCAGGTCGTACCAAACTCCTGAGGAGATGAAGACAGATCTTTGTGTAATTTTGCTAAGGAAAGTAAGGCATGTAGGACTAGAAACATTAAAAAATACACTCTATTTAATAATTTTTTATTTCATAAATAGTCCTAGCTAGTCCAATAATAATCCACGTGCTGTGGAGCAATGGTACTGGTGTTGGGGACAGTCAGCTAAGTAGTCCTGGTAGTAGAGCACAAAAACATTAATTTATGTTTGTCTCATACATTTTGGCAGCTGTTTCATAAATATTAGCTCAAGAATATAATACAGCTGCAATGTACACTGCAGATAGGTGTTGTGCTCTAAATATAATATATGAAAATTAACCTTAATTAATGATTAAAGTTGAGGTTCTTGTGCAGTGGTTTTCCATTAGCATCTGCAATGAAAAGGTACTTTGATTTGGGTGAATTTTATCTTATAAGAGCAATTTCCTTAAAACAAAAGGAAGAAATATGAATAGCTTTGCATGTGTGTTTGTATTTTAGATGTGTTGAAATGGTGTTCTTGGTATCTGAGTGATATTTGTTTGTATCCAGTTCAACTGCAGTTTAGATAAAATGAAGTCCATTTTTTTTTCCAAATTACCTGAATTTAACCATTTAATTCTTCTTGAATTAAGCCTTTTATTAACATTTCAAAGAGATTTTTTCACTTTCAAAGTATGAACAGTACTGAAAAAAGAGCTGTCCAAATCCCAGAGGAAAAGTAGTTTTCATAAGTATTTTTGTTCAACCAGAGCAAGAAGTAAATGAAGCCAGATCTTGTGGGTATTTTGACTGGAGTTCAAGAGATTCAAATAAAGACCAATATGTATCTTACTGAATAAATCTTTTCATTATTAGTGTTATTTAACACTTCTATTTGGATGGAACCCAAAGACGGATGGAAATCCATTGTGTTAATCAATGTGCAGATCAGACCTTTCCCATTAATTCTCCAATATTCACCCATTATTTCTATGCAGTATTTCATTACATTTTATTGTATTTCATGCTTTAAATTCTTAAAACTAATTTGACTTTCTTTATTTAAAACCTTAGTAACAATAACAGTTTGTGCTAATTTCTAGCCAAGATTAATGTTATGCCTATAACAAGAGGTTTTTTTTGCCTATTAATGTGTTGCCTGTCTTCAAAAGATTAACGTAGATTAATGATTGTGATATAAACCCCCCCAGCTCAGACATAGTTTCAGATCTGTTTGCACCTTACTCAGAAGATGTTTGTCCCTTATTTGTACTCCATTGCTAACAAACAGAATGCAAAAAGGACACAATTCTGATTGAGGAAAGATCCCTGCTTAGTAATGTAGGCAAACTGGAATGGGGGAAAACAATCATGAAATGTTTGTATTTCTTACCATAAGTAATATTTACAGTGGAAGGAGATAGGGTATAACTTTTCTTAAATAATAATTTTTAGATTTTTGTTTTTCATATTTTACCCTATGCTAGTGAACATACTGTTTTACTTTCAGATGCATTCCTTTAATTACATTCAGAGTAAGAAAAATGAATGATTCTTTCTTGGAGGAAGAGGGAGAGTATAAGAAATCTAAGTCTTGTATCTTAATTAAACATGCAAATAATGAGCGATGTAAATAGCTGAAAATTGAGTCAAATTTGAGATATTTCACAATACCCATCCTGTCAGGAGAGCACTGCGACTAGTTACTTGTTTCTTCATCTGATGGGAAAGTACGCTCAGCAATGTTAGAAGCATATTTAGTACTTCATAGTAATTGTTGAGGAATGACAAAGTGGGAGAGACATTTTGAAATATGCTTGAGCTGTGAAAGTACAAACAGTGTCCAATGCAAATGCATGAAATCCTACAGCATATTTTTTGAAATAGCTTTGTGATTGGAGGCCAGATTCTAATATGTAGCCCATAATAAAATGGAAATTTGTCCTGCTTGGTGTCATTAGAAGCACCACAAGAAATTATCATGAATAAATAATAAACAAATTCGAGAGAAATAAGTCAAATTATTTTGTTAGGCATGAGGAAAAAAAAGCCCTCTTCAATCATTTAATGTCTTTGAGTTTAAACCATCAAATATTTGCTTTTTTTTTTTTTAAAAAAAAGATTTTTTTTTTTAAAAAAATAAACCGCAGCAAACTGTGATGTGTTCTGAGGATTTCCTGGGGGGTTCAGAAAATCGGCAAGAATTTACACCTTTCCTGAGAGCAGAAGAAGGCATAATTTCAGCCTTTAAGTTGTGCATGGATTAACTCTTCCTTACAGAATTCTAAATAGCTATGGGCTAAAGAAAGTTCAGCTTGATCTTTTGTGTCATCAAACAAAATAGGATCATGTTCCTGACTCTTAGAAGAGGCAGCAGCTTGCAGACACTGTAAGAGAAATAAAGAAGCAAATTAAAGCATTTGCATGCCGTTAACCATTTGCTCTTACTACCCCACAGATATCTCATGGTTCTTCACTGTCTTTGTCATTCTTGTGCAATATACGAGGGAATTAAGGGTGTTGTTTTCTTTGCTATGTTTAATCCCGGAGAGATGCTGAAAGCTCCCCACAGACCTAACATCTTTGGTTTATTCCCTCCATCACCACCTCTCAGCCAGATGTCATACTTCCTGTAAAGGCAATACAGTGCTTATAAATGACATAAGCCTCTCTCTCTGACTTAACTATTTTGGGGGTTATGCCCTGTTAGCATGTTAATTGCAAGATAAAGAATGTGCAAAAAGTTTCCCTTTCTATTTTATTAGATGCTTCCTGACCTTCCTATTTGAAGATCTAAAAATAAACCTAAAAGAAGACCTAAAAATAAAATCATAGTGGCTTGATTCCTTATTAAAAATAATAATAAAAATCTTAATTACTTTGCATATAACATATTTGTCTTTCTTTGCATGCTTTGATTAAATGGTCCTACTATTTCTCCAAAGGGAGGAACTTTGCAGTTGCAATTACAGACAATAGAGTTGTTTTCCACATCCCAGTGTGGTGTAAACATCAAAGTCATGTGGATTATAATAATCCAAACAAATAACCTTCCATAGACTCACAAGAAAGGAGAAACTGGATGTTCTCATTAAGAGAGAGGCAATTCATTTAACAGTCAGTTGTTGTCGGTTACTGGTGAAAAGTCTGTTAATTTGCATAAGAAAATAACCACCAAAGAAATGTAAATGACTGGACTAAGATCTCATTAGCACAGACCTCTCTAGCTACCTGAAGGACCTACCTCTGCTGGCAGTAGATCAAGTTTCAAGGATCTTCTTACCTTTTAAAAACTGATTATACTCAGGCATTTCTATCAGTTAAGGAAGAGGGAAGGGCAAACAACTGCAGCGTTATTGGCAACAGATCTTGTAATTTAACTAGAAGATTCTTCAAAAGAAAACACCACTTAGAATTGCTTTTCTTTTTTTTTTTTTGACATTACTTGGATATTTGCTGTTTAAACAGATACCTGTAAGGCATATATAGTTTTTCATTGTGGTAAAGGGGGAAAAATAGAAAGAAATCCAAATTGCAATCCAAAAGTTCTAACTGGGACATAGAGCTAGATAATATTGTATTTTTTCATGCAGCTAAGAGAGCAAAAATGTCTAATTTGTGCTAATATATCTAACTAGGTAAGAAGCCACAGAAGATAGCACTACAGTGATGCTGGTAATAGACACAGTACCTTAACTCTCTCCATGCATAAAATGCAGAAAAATGTCTTTGAGTAAATTGATTTAGTTCTGCTGGAATCAAAAGAACTTTGTATACCTGTGTCAAATGAGAATATGATTCAGAACATTCTCTCTCAAGCCAGTACATGCAGTCTATAGATGTTTTACAAATGCAAAACTGCAAGGAGTCCCATCATTCAGTGGATAAACATGGTAGCATTTCACCTCTCGAGCCCCAGCTTAGCCAGAGGCTGGTCAGGTTACAGGCAGCAGGAGTTTGGTAAACCCAGCTTGCCTGCTAATTGAGGTTTTTGGTTTATGAGAGAGTCACTTATTTCCGAATTCTACCTCAAGCAAGGGCTTTACAGAGGCTTGAAAGAGAGCCTGGAAATACAGCAAAGGCAATTAGGGAAATATTTTTCAGACATTCAGGCTAAGGTGTATTGTCTGTGTTAAAAGTACTAATAAATACTTGCAGGATCAAGGCTTAGAGCACGGTGTTGAGGCCCTAGGCTGAGATTTGCCTGCTCCTGAGCAGGCAGGAGAAAGAACTGCCCTTCGAGGTGCTAATCCTGGGGAGCCGAAGAGGATTTCAGCAGCAGGCTTCAGAATTAGCAATTTCAGGTTCCCTCTCCTTCACGACAGCTCTAATGGGACAGATGGGAATGTCTCAAATTTTCTAGGCTTTTCTAGGGTACTTTTCTAGGTTGTAAGACAAAGGTCATCTTCTCTGTCCTGCTTAGGTCAGAGCTACAAAAGGGAGAGGACTTGTCCTGCAACTGATGAAAATGAAATGTAACTCTCAAATTTTAAATTAATATATGTGAAAGCTGTGGGGAGAGAGCTGGGCATCCTTGACTGTTGCAATTGTAGAGCTCCGAAAGCAAATTCAGAACTGATGGTGTACTGCATTTAGGTATAAACAAGTGTCGGTAAAATACATAGTGACTTACTGCCTTACTTTGAATGCTGTGCACTGAAGATAAGACTGTATAATTTCCCCAAAAGGCTGTGTACTCAGAAAAATGAACGTAATTTTCTCATGCATCAAGCTAAATTTCTCCTGAATCCTTTATATCAGTTTAAGGATGAGGTCTCGCATTCTTTTTACCCTCAGCTGGCCATGTCTGAAGACATCATTCCCCTCACTGCTGTTTCTCACCCTTTCTTCACCAGATGCTTCTTCCCTGTCTGCTCTGATCGTAGTCATTCATGTTGCCAGTTCTTGTCTCAGTGACAAGAACTGAGTCAGAAAAAAAGTATTTTGAATTGTAAGAGATCTCAGGTTGCTTTAAAACGTAAGAGAAATGAGCTGTACTGCATTATGCAAGTGGCCATAGCAATGCCTACAATGTTGCCACAGGATAAATTAGCACTGAATTCACACTGCATCAACTATTCTGCAGTAAATATCCATATGTAAGTCCTTTTCCAATGTGTCCTCTCACTGAGAGACAAGAGTGAAGGCACACAGATACACATAAATAGATATGAACTCAAAGTAGCTGATACACTGTGTGTTCACACCCTTGCATGCCCCGTGGTAACTTGTTTGTTTGGATGTAATGATTTGTATCAAATTGATTAATATTGTCAAAATGGATATAAATTAAGCTTTCGTGAAGACTTATTTCTCTGAGCAGAAGTACCTGAGGATGTCTGTGGGGCAAAGAAAGTGTAGACTCCAAACCATAGTATTTGTTCCAAATAAATATGGTAAGTGCAAATACTAATGAAAGCCCTTATTGCAAGGTTACTCTGGTAAGCTGCTACATGGGAAGTATGATCTGTCATTACACTTTGCAAAGATCATTCGAGGACTCTCATTCAATTCTGGGGTGTGGGGAGTGTTTTAGGCTTTTCTTTTGCCTTTTTTTTTCCCACTTCTTCACACCACTTTTAACTTCCTGGTCCCAGAACACGTATCAGTCAGCCCATGGCCTCCAGTTACACAGAACTATTTCGTTCTCTTTAACTGCAGAAACACAGTGCTGGGGTCATTGAGCAGAAATAATATCAAGGCATTGTAACAAAGAAGAAAATACTTGGAGGATACCAAAGTGAGACTGGGTATTTTAGTTTTGGCTCAGCTCCATCTGCAGTTCCCCATTCATCAGTGAAATTTTAATCTGCTGCAAAATTATAAATGAGCACAGAGAAGATAAAGAGTTATTTTTAGAGGTTTATCTCTTTTGAAAGAAAGATCAGTACCTAACAGGTCAAAAACATTGTAGCAGAGACTGAACATAAAATGGAACATTGGTCAAAGGCCAAAATAATATTTGAAAGCAAAACATTACTATTATATTACCTCGGTACTTGTGTTAAATATGGTGATATTGAACTGTTTATAGAAGATGCTGGATTCTCTCCAAATAAATTCTGGCTGCACCAGTTCAGTGTTATGCTTTTCAGAGAGGAGGAATTTTTTTCTAGCAGCCATAAGTGAAAAAAACCTGGGAGAAAGGCAAGCATGAAGCACACATCTAGGCAGGGGCTTTGTCAGCTGCTGCCCAGATTACGGTGGTGCTAAATGGCTGGGGGCGAGGTTTGGAAGGGCAGCAGACCAGTGGAAGGGCATGGAAAATCGAACAACACAACCGTCTACACAGACTGCTCAGCAGCTTTCCACATGCCATCCACTCTCCAATTTAGTGCTACAGCAACACACAGGATTTGGATGGAGAGCATAGGATGCTGTGCTGTCTTGTAAGGAAGTCCGGGCATTTGTATGCTCCAAGCCGGGGGGAGGAATATTTCTAAATGTCATTAATGCCCACATGCAGCTTTCAAAGCTCCTCCAATGCGGGGCTCCAATTCTTCAGGGCCATTCATGCTTCAGGGGAAGGGGGTGTTAATATTCTGCCAGTTTAGCTCTTTGATCCAGCTCGCTGCTGGCGCAGATGAGTGCCAAAGCCAAGAGCAGCGGCAGGGCACCCTGCCTTGGGCAGATGCTGGCACGGGCCAGCACAGCTGCATCACGGATCCCTATCCCCAGACTGTCCACCAAGGCCCCAGTCCCCCTTCGGAGCAAACCTGTGAATATTTAGAAATTTCATGACTTGATTCCAGGTATCCTCTGTAGCTTAATCAGAAAGCAACACCTGCTCCTCTTAACAGGTTTCACTGCTGCCTGTAAAATACATGCAAACTTTTAATGTTTTCTCATGATCCTTCATTTTCAGTACACTATCATTTCTCTCTTTCTACCCCTCGAACTTCAAACCTCATATGCTCTAAAATACTTTAATAAGTTTGTTTAGCAAATCAGTACCTTGCTATTACTCTTAATTTTCTTTAAATTTCTTCCTGTTTGTCCTTTAAGGCTGGTGGGGAAGGGGTGGAAAAATAGCTTTAACATGTGGTCTTAAATACTTCCCAGCTGAAAAAATACAGTTAACCAGCATGAGGCTAATGGGTTGATGTACAAACTGATGATCCACATCAGTTCCCCTGCAGCCAAATAACATCCTCTGGCCTGTATACACAGCAGCTGATTTTACCCTGGATGTTCCAGTTTCTCTCTCTCTCTCTTTTTTTTCTGCATTTCCCATCTCACAATACAGAGCTTTAATGTTAATTCTGTCTCTCTTAGGCCATTAATTGGATGATGCAGCACCAGGCACTCTGGCTTGTAAAGTCTTGTTTTTTTTTTATTTCTTTGCAGCTCATAGTCAGCTACTCATTATTTACCTTACCCTCTCCTTAATGTCATGCTCCATGAGTGTCATTGAGAATGGACAATATAATGATTTAAACTACTTTTGTGGACTGGATAGTTTGTTCATTTAGTGTTGTTGTTGTTATCTGTAAAACCCTTCCTTCCACAATATATTTTAAGTTGTCTGTTTTGAAAGATCTTTAGCTCAGAAAAGCTGCTCAAAAATAAAGTTAATGGCTGGCATTATTTATACAATAGCAGTAATCTGACACTGGCTAAGTCTTCCTTTGGTATGGTTTCCTTCATATATATATTTTTATATGCATGTTTCTTTCCTTCAGCTTAGTTTTGGTATCTGGGGAATCTGGATATTAGAAAATAAATTTAAAAGCAACAGGAATTTGGAGGATTTTTTTGTTTGCTTTCCTGATAACAATAAAGAGATCTTATGTCCTCAGATACTGAAGGAAGTGTCAAGATGCAAGAGAACTCTTGTGAATGAAGACAGCTTGAAAATCTGTAGGAAATTAATGAAGAGGTGGTAAGAACACTAACTCTCAAGACATCTTACAATGTTGAATATCTTGTAAGATTTGTCTGTAAATACATTCCATAACAGTAAGGTGATATATTCATATTTTGCCATAAAAGCAGAGGAGGAGAAAATGAAGAGCATATTTTTAAATCCACAAATGGTATAACTTGACTCTCAAGTGTCTTTAAATCACTGGCATCAGTGCCATTTAACTGATGTAAACAGTTAGGGAAATTAATTCTCTGGAGTTACTAAAGTACTGAAACAAGGATAATAATGACACATATTTTAAAAAAGATGTAGTTTAATCATGAAGAACAAAATAATTTCCACATATTTTTAAAGGTGATCTGAGGCCTACAAATCCCTCTTGTATCTGTGGACTAGTTCTAAGAAGTTGGTGAGATATAGCTCAGAAAGGCAAACATCTTTCATAAATTCATAGGGATTTGCACAGCTAAAAGGGTTGAAAGACATCATGCAGTGTTAGTAATACTGTTTTACCTATCAACACAAGAAAATTTCCAACTTCTCCCTTAGATGAGCTGCTCAATTTCAAATCAGAGCTATGTGCTGAATTTTAATCAATTTGAAAAGTGGAAAACTTGAGAGGAAGTCATTTGAACTTGGAGCTGGGTCTCCAAGGGTTTTTCAGGGCTTTTTTAATGGTGGTGCCTTGGCTGTCACAGAGTTTAAATGCTCTAGAGTCTCAATATCTATGACATTTATTAACCAAGTGGTTATGACGAGAACTTTGTCATTCAAGCTTGCTTAGTATCAGCTGACATACGGTATCATGTTTGAAATATCACTCAATAAGTCACTGATAATGTCAATGTAATTGCTGAAAACTTGCACAAGGCATAATTCTTTTCCCAGTGAAGTTAATGGCAAAAACCTTATTGATGCCAGTGGTGCAGGATTGAAACTGCTTACAAGAGATATCTTCTTTTCCTAATTACACAGAAAGAATCAAAAATGTTCTAAAAAATCAGTCCTTAAATGAGCTTATATTTGCAAATAGTAGTATGTTAAGAATTTCCTGATAGACTTTTTGATAGATAATTCTGTTCTGACTATTTCAATATGTTTTATTTGTGACTCAGATGCTAATATATTCATAAGTAGATGAACATATGAATATAAGAACTCTGCATATATCTCTGTTCCATCTGTTATTTCTTTTTGCCCTAAATGTAAATACCCTATGTTCAGTGCTAGCATTGTTATTAGCATTTAATCAAATTTTGGCATGTATTATTTGAGTGTTGTCCAGAGAATAGTTTTATTCTGCTTTTCAAGGTTTATTTTTTAACTGGGTATTTTTCCAGTTAGAAAATGATAATTTGCCAAAAATAAAACTTTTCTGCAGAAAGAGTTTTTCTAGAACATTTTGGTGACAAGGATTTCTTATGCTCTGGGCAGATTGTCTGGTGGAAAGGCACTGCCATTCCTGAGATATGAAAGATTTGGAGTTGACTTGCTTCTTCTATATCATTTGGAGCACTCTTAAATCCTGGTCTTCCTAGTCTGGGAAGAGCACTCCTAATGACCAGATTTGAGGAATTAGTCTTTTTCCGGGCTAATACGCTGTGAGGAATATATTGGTTGGTTTATTTTTGCAGATATTTCTGTCCAATGTGTGACTGCATAGAAGTCTTTGTATTAACCAGCTAGTTTGAAAATTTCGTATGTACCTCAAGTCCTTCATAAAATTGATGTTTATCTATTGCATTCAGCCTAGAATAAATACTGACAAATGTGAAAAGTATAAAAACAAATTTCCTTCAGTAAAGGTTTTATAAGCTAAATGGACAGTACAGAATTGAAGCTTAGGAAGGGTAGAGTACTAGCTGGCAAAATAACAGTGTGGTTTAATTGCATCCAACATCTTCTCTGTTTCATGATTTTTTCTTCATTCTTTTTTTCTTCCTAATTGTCTCTGTGATTATCACATCTACTTTTACTCAAATGAATATAGGAAATGTACTTTATCTTTGAAGATAGATAGCTGCAATAGCAGGGCATTATGAAAGAAAAGTGATGCCCATTAAAAAATGAGAACTTTTCTTTTACCCTATCATTTCAGTCAAAGGTTACTGCAAGCAGCACCACAGATTAACTATAGATACTGTTTGGAGTTTTATTTTTCTCTTTCTCTAAAGGCTGTCCAGATAATGATTATGTGGTCTTGTACACAGCAGGGTTATTACTGCATTTGCCTGCCACTCTTGAACCCCCATGTGGCATTTGACTCTTGTGGCCATTGGCTGTAATTGTACTCTTATTTTATTTTATTTTATTTTGTAGAATTTGTTGCTTTGAGCTCCTGTGTCTTCAGTGTCATCTAGCATCCCTCAGGGACATATTCTGGGATCTATAGTATTTCTTTGTTATATGTATGTTGGCTGGAATTACTTGTGTTCACAGTCCAAACTGTCAGACAAATAGCTCTTGGCTGTATTTATCACTCCTTGCAGACCCTATAATAGTGTCTACTGTGCTGCATGATTGTCTTTCCATTATCAGGGTTTAGATGGTACTAATTTGCTTAAGTGTAATAATGAAAGGATGGTATGTAAGTGGAATAATTTCAGCTGGAAGTGAAGCCTCTTAGGGATCTTTTATCTTCCTTGGGTTTAGCTTTTACTCTTTCCAGGCTCTGCAATTTCATATTCACGAGAATGTCTCAACTTTGGCTCAGATTCTAGGCTATTTTGAACAGCTGATGTGCTATAAAGGACACGGAGAGCTGGCTGAAATATCCAGCTGGGCATTCTTCTTATGCAATGGGATTTACAGTGATAGAAAATAGATATTATTTGTTCTAGGTCATTCACTTCTTTCTTTTCCAGTCCAGAATCCCAACATCTATTTCTTCTAGCTAAGGTGTTCTCAGGTTAATGCTTAAGTGACCATGAGAGAAAAGTTAGTACCCACAAGTCATAGTTTTAGAAGGGAAGGCAAGTGTGTGTAATGCTTCCTTAAATCCTTTTCCTTAGCTTAGCTTGTAGCTCAGCCAAAGGGCTTTGAAAGCATTATGTGGCTGCTTCAACATGTGTCTGAAAAATCCCTCCATACCCATGGTGGCCGCACACTTTCCCCAGCATCTCTTTACTTGAAATCTAAATTCCTTCAGCATGGCCATTTTGTCCTGAGACCAGGGTCTCTACATTTATTTGGAACTACAGATCTCTGCCAGTTTTCAACACTCTGCACAAGCTATTGTGGGGAAAGTGTGGCAGATCTCAGCACTTTCCCTATACATGCACATGCACAAACATCCATGTATACATATATACTACAGAAAGATCCTATTTCTGCTGAAAGGAGGAGGCCTAGATCTGCTTCACTCTTGTAGCAAAAATGTATTAGTGCTCCATTTTCAGGCAAAGTTCCCTGCCTTCATTACCAATTAGGTGGTGAATCGCTGTTTTGAATTGGCTTGTGGACGCTCTTGTGGCAATGATACCAAATCCCTTTCTTTTAATCATCTCCAGAAAGAACAGTGGAACATGCAAGGTTAACAACAAGCCTTAGCTAAAGAATGTGGGTCTTGGCGTAGAGAGTTTCTTTGTATTCCTATGTTGCTAATCGCACACCCCTGTGCTCCTCTGTGTCATTATTTTATGCCTCTGGGTTTCCATCTATTCTCTATTTAAAGTCGATGCACTTAGAACACAGGACCGTTCACTCTTACCGTGTATGTTTATCTAGGCCTTACAAAAGTGCAAATAAATAATTCACCCAGTACTTCTTGTGTTTCGCGTTCAATGTAAGTCTTTTTGGAACTGGAAATACCTCTCTGCTTCATATTTTCGAAAGTCCTAGCACAACATGGTTCTGGTTCACAACAAAAGCTTGTAGTTGATTATTAGTGCAAATAATATATATATATATATATTCCCTTTTCTGCGTGTTCCTATGGTTTATGAAGATAACTGTATTCACAGAAAACAAGTGATCAGCCCAAGTTCACTTTCCCCCTGTAGAGCTAGGAAAATATTTTCATTAAGGGCTTTCATTGTATGTGCGTGTGCTTGTACATGTGTATGAAACATAATATAACAATAGAAGAATAAAGTCTGAGGCACAAGACTGCAAAAATATTTTTTAGAACTAATGTTGTCTCTAAAACCTGGTGTTTTTAACTGAGATTTTAGAAGGGAAAGCACAACCTTATCAAAGGGAAGATTCAAATGACCAACTATCAGCCAGCT
Organism: Tinamus guttatus; assembly: GCF_059628265.1. Taxonomy (NCBI): domain Eukaryota; kingdom Metazoa; phylum Chordata; class Aves; order Tinamiformes; family Tinamidae; genus Tinamus; species Tinamus guttatus. The sequence goes on from NW_028288652.1 coordinate 370,591, forward strand.
AAAGAGGGAAGAAAAGTAGAAGTTTAACTTTCTGAGTCAAAAGCACTGGAAAGGGCGGCACAAAAGGTGGGCAAAAATCAGGTCCAGACAGTAAAAAGAATATAAGAAAATATAAGAGAAGAAATTGTAGTGGGATAAGCCCACTGAGGTAAGATTTTAATCTAGTTCAAGTGGAGACTGCTTCTAGATTTAGTCTTTAGTCTGTGAAAAGCCATGAAGGAATAGAAGAAAGGATCAAATAATGATAAAAAAATATAACTGCAATAGACCTTCACCAAAGAAGCATTCATTCGCACTCAACTCTTTTTTTTTTTTTTTTTTTCCCCTGACCTTTTACACAAGCAAATCCAATTTCAGGGTTTTCCCCGATGAAACCTGACTAAAATATCTGTTGCCTAAAGCTTAAGAGGAGCAGAAGGGGTAGGGGCGGGGGGGTCGATGGAAAGGAAGGTGACCTGAGGAGCTATGAAACATGCGCTACGGACGTCCCGGTGCAAACACTGGCTGCAACGCCAGATGAGGTCACCTTGGAGAAGGAACATAGCACGGGATGGCCCTGTGAGACCCTCTTCGATGAAGGGCTGGTAACAACTTCCTGCGGTTTCAAATATACTGGGCCTCACAGGCGAGAGAAATCAGCATGCAGACAGACTCGGACACCCCCCCCTCCCCAGCGCCTCGAAAACCGCTGTTTTCCCGGATTTGGGGATTCTGCAGTTACTCCTAGTCTTTGCTGCCCTCTACTGCCCTGTCGCACAGCCACTGTGGTTACCGCTACCCTTGCAGTCCGATCTTGTTTACATGCTTCTATCTTCTGTCGGTATAGTTTAACATACCAAGTATTTAGGGCTATTTAGGGTAATGTTTAACATGAAGCTGAAATCCACTTTCTTCGGCTTTTAAGGGATTGGCCTTGCGAATGAACTATTAACATGCCTATAAACATGACAGCAATGTATCTATAGATAGCTGTCATTAGAGTTTGTTCATGCTAACAGGAAGAATTCCCTGAGCTGTTTAATAAAATTATTATGTTTGCCACCGAAAAGGGAAAAGATAAATAATGTATTTTAATCGATCTAATCTTCAGAAGCCATGAAAGAGATGGGACACCAAGATGTGAAGTTGTTCAGCATGTCAGTACAGAACAACTCTTCATTACACATTTATTAGCCTTTTGTCCAATCTACCTTTGTATGTGCTTACTGACAGGCTATGTATCACTTGTAGTCTGGACATTAATGTATCTTGCTCTAAGAATGCTTTTCACATTCTATATTTAAGCTGTTTTTTTCCTTGTTGCTAAGTTTTCTCTTTCTTTATTGTTCAAATATTTAGAGGTTGCTATTGTGCTCTACAGCTATGTTGTTGCTTGGTCGGACTTGCACATATCTAACTCTGTTATTTTTCTGAATTACCCCTTCAGTGTTTAAAAATAATTTTAATGCATCCTTAAGACACTCTGCATGTATCTACAAGTATCAGTAATGAGATACCCAGACCTGAACATAAGGTTTCATACGAGTTTACACAGGGTCCTATTTCTGTGAAGCCAAACTTTCTGCACCTTCTTATACTGTTTACTTCCCACAATTTCATATCATTTTTAAATTTAATTGACATGATGATTATTCCCTCTTCAGTTATTATTTAAGATGACCATCCTGTTGAACCTTGGAGTACCCTTTCACAACAAGCTTCTTCACAGCCCAGTCTTTGCCATCTAGAGTTACTTTTGGGGTGTCAGTTAGCCAGTTTCCATTAGACCATTCCCATCTAGGATAAATTGAATTAATTCTTCATTATATACTGCAAAGGATACAGCCTTAAATACTGTATTAAGATGTGTCGCTTCCCTTGAAGTCTCTCTCAGCTGTTTATGCTGGGATGCTAGAAAGTAAACAAACCACTTATTTGAAAAATGCATATTCTTTCTAAATATATTTTCCTGCCTCCTGTCTCATCATCTTCTTACCTTCCTTGATTTATGCAAACCTAATTTAAATAAATTAACTCAGGAACAATTTGAGTGCATTTGTATCTTTTTTTTTCCTGTGACTTTGTGTTTGTTTATTTGTAAAGTTATTTTGAAATAGTAACATTTCACTCTATGCAGTTTACTCTTGCTCCCTAAAAAATTTTAGTGGAATCCTCTTGGAACCTCTTGAAGAGCAGAGACCTCTAATACAGTTTAATCCTGCTGCTGTATTCCAGCTAGGTATTATCTCCAGAAGTTTGGTCCCACTCCTGGAGACCATCTGGGGAGCGACTTAATTTCGCCTCGTGTGAGAATCCCCTTCTGAGTTAAGTTAAATGTGTTCTTAAGCCTTTTGCTGAGCCTGGATATCAAAGGGGCAGTAAATGAAAAGTGCTTAATACGTCAGTTCCCTCGGGCTTGCAAGGTGGGTTAGTGTCTCCTCTGAAATACTGAACACACTCTACTCCCACTCATTTGAGCTCTTACAGCTTGCTCCTTTGAATTTAATAGGATAGCTTATGTGCATGAGAGCTTATATGTATTTGAGCCTCAGAGTATTACAGATCTTCTTCACTGGACAGCAGGTTGCTCCTGGAAGGTATCTCCAGCTCTTTTTTTTTTTTTTTTTTTTTTTTCAGAAGGCGGATTTGCTCATGTTTCAGGTGTGATCATTTGTTGTAGGCTGAATAGTAGACAGAATAGATGATGCACTGGGCTTATTAGAAAGTAGCTGGTTGTCCAGACTGTGCTGAACCTTTCAGTGCCAAGAAAAGGAATGAACCACTGGCATTTTCTGCAACTTTGTAAATCACCTCTCCAGCACTGAAAATTTCAGCCAAAATGGTGTTTGTTTTTTCCATGTATTTAGTTAACTGAAAAGGAGCCTTTCAGTGCAGATAAAGCTGGCTATTCTTTCAAAATGCAATGCTTTTTGTTATATTTATTCATTTATCAATGCTGTGAATGTTTTGTGTGCTCCAGCCATTGATTTCAGGAGTTAATACCATTTTTCCTGTTTATTATAATTTATTGTCTCATTGTTGCCAGTAGTTTGCACTTAGCTGAGTTTCCCACACAATGCGCAGGAAACATCTCTATAGCATCAGGCTTCCTCAGATTGATTCTCACGGGGGCTGGGAGGGACAAGCTGCTCTTGTGGGCTTTGTGCTAGGACTGCAGAGAGTCGTGGTAAACCCACCATTGGGAGACTTCCTTCCTTACACCTACGGTAGCACACACAGTAGCCAGCTCATGTCTGCTCCCACTCCGTGCTCTCCCAAGCAGCGTTTTGGGATAGTTTTCCCCATGTCTGTGCTTTCGCAATTGTATCGCTTTCTTTTTATGCACTTAACACATTTATTCTCAGTCTCCGGGGAGAATACGTGTCTCCAAGGGCATCTATTTGTATTAGAGAAAAGCTAATGAAAGTATTCAGTTTGGGTGTTTCATTTCAATTTACCTTTCCTCGCTGTTGATTAACTGATGACTTGCAAATGTTGACTGATGTATTAAGCTGTCTAGGTGGAGGTGCCGTGGGTAGAAAAGAGGGCCAGTATACGTATGTTCCTTTGAAAACACAGCTTAAATAAGACCCGCATGGGTCTCCTGGGAAAGCTGGGAAATTAAATGAACATTGTGTGCGTCTCCCTCATGAGCAATACTTCCCCACCAGCAAACAATGAGTTCAAGGGTTTACAACGGAGACAACGTTGCTGGGAGCGGGGGAGGGAAAGGTGGCTAAGGAATTAACTTCAGAATGTCGATGATTAATAAATCAACTGTATTAAATGATGTCGTCAGCCTTTCCTGCTGCCTTCACTCTGTCACTCGCTTCTCACAGCTCTTGCTTGCCTCTCCCCCTTCTTCCCACCTCCTTGCCCTTGCGGAAGTGCTGCACATTAGTTGTGAGCCTGCCCGCTTTTCTTGGTCCTGAGTACATAATGAGGTAGTTAGTCACTGCTCTACCTCATAATACATTGCTCTTTTCTTTTTACTGGTTGAACTGGACTTTGGCAAGTTCCAGCTCTTGACTTTAAAAGGTCACACTGCCTCTGAGGGCTTTGCCACTTCTCAAGTGTGATGACTTCAGCTAAGATGTCAGGAAGGTCGTCATCAGTAGCTTGGCTCGAACACCTTCAGCTCTGCCTGGTGGCCCTCAGCTGTCTTGGTGCTTTCTCATGCTTTGGAAGTCCCTCAAGAATCCTGGCTTCCCCTTGTGCTTCTAGACAAAGCTGGTGACCCCAGTCAGGCTCTCTGCTTCTCACTTTGCCATTGAAGTAACTTTTCCATAGGAATGTCTGATATAGCTCCTTAACTCTTCATTACTTAATAAAGTGAATAATACTTTATTATCCCACACTTTCTACCTCACCGAAGAAAACTGTGAAGAAAGAAAACTCCTTTCTTTATAAGGTTCCTGGTCACCTGGTGATCTCAGGGATTTATGAAGTACTTTTTCCCTTGTTCAATAACAAACGTCATCAGGGAAATTTTTAGTTTTATAAGGTATCAAGTCACAGGCTTCCCTATAAAATAACAACGCTTGCACAGGTTTGAAACTGTGAGTTAGCCATCCATAAAAGAATGGTGCTTTCAGTTCTCAGCCAGCATACCTAAAATACCATTTTCAGAGAAACATTTTTTTTTCATATAAACTAAATAAACACAAAAAGTCAGTAACAAGATTCTTTTCAAAGTGGTTGCTGAAAGGGATTACCTGAAAATATGCTGTTATCCTAAGAATACTTGTGTAGATAACACCATTTTTGGCAAAGTTCATGATTAAAAAGTACAAATTAAGTGGTTACATGGCAACATTCACACCAGATTCAAAACTGCTCAATACAAATTCCTCTAAAAGTAAAGCTAACTGAATTCTTGGATTTGTCAGTAATGATGGCCAGCCTAACACAAAAGAGCACTTCTTTGCATCTATCTGAGTCTGTTCCATTAGAAGTTAGACTGTTCTTTTGCTGCATATATGATCCCCGTGATGAGAACAGCAAAATATCTTCTTCAAGTCTTCTTCAGTTAAAGGACAGTCGTTTAGTTAGCTCATGATCAGCCTGAAGAAGATATAGTATTCTAAATCCTTTCTCCAAAGCACATCAAGGAGGTGCCATCTGGCTTCAGCCTGCCTCTGGTGCCAGAAATAATCCTAACCAACTCTACCAGAGAAATAAATTTATTTTTCCAGGGCTTTTTCTTCTTGTTATTATTTGTTTATTGTCATGTTTTTGCAGGTGTACTTTAAAACAAAACAAATCCACTTAATTATCTGTTTATCTAGCCACCTTTATGTGAGGTTGTATTTCTTTTCTGTCAGGAAATTTTGTGAACATGTGTATCGTGGGAAGATGACTCTCTGAAGAAATAGAAAGCTGGATGAGGTTTTTCCTCCTGGGAACTTCTGTAGATTCATAATTACACTGACCAAAGTGTAGCTCCATCATCACTTTCTGCCTTGGCATCCGGTTTGCTCTTTTTATCCCCTGGCAATTACCTGCTTCTCAGAGGTGCTGCTAAGCTTATGTAAGAAAACTGACTCACTTCATGACTCTTCTTCTTTGTTCCTCTGCTGATCTTGGTTCTCTTTTCCCTTACTTTTCTCCTACCTTCTCTTTTTAACTTATACTATCTCTTTTCTTAGTGGGCATAGAAGAAAGATGGTATATGTAAAGTAACTATTTTTCTGACTCTGCTTACTTTCTTGACCTTTTCTGCATTCAGATACTTAGATCTATCCTCTTTTCAGGCAACAATGTCTAGAATTACCTGGACAGTGTTTAGTTTTGTGATGTCTCTGTCAGGGTTATTAGATATTACTGTTAGAAAGGATAAGAATAATGATTAGAATAATGTAACTGTAAAACTGTTCCATATATTCCCTCCTAAAATGCATATCAATTGTAGAATATTTAGCATACTTCTTTCCACATAATGTTTTTTTTTTTCTGTATAAGTTCTATCAGATCCACAAAATATTTTTTCTGCACTTTATAAGGCTGAGATGACTGATTGAAATTACTCAGCTGTCTGACTTGAGTGATGATGATTATTCAAATGAGAGTTATCCAAACGATCCACATTTCTTCCATGGTGTACCTTGACAAATTGCTGGGTAGTGACACTTCTAATGTCTGTGATTCTATGGGCAGACACATTTGCTTGCCTAAACAGGTAAGTTGTGTAGATCCAACAAAGGCGTATTAACAATTAGGTGTCTAAACTTTTCTGTCTTTAATATAGGTTTCAAGATTGTTAGAGTCTAAAAAATGATAATTTAGTCCTCTTGCCACTGACTAATACCTTTCAGCCAGTTTGCTCAGTTACTGTATTGATTATCTACTGTATTGATTATCTTTTAGTCTTGTACATCGTCGTTATGCTCTAAGTTCATCTTCATACTGTGTAGATTCAGAATATGCAAAGTTTATAAACATCTGTTGTTTTCTTCTTTTTTTTTCCCAAAGTTTGTCCTGAACCATGCTCACATCACACTCACACTAATAATTTGCTTAGCTTACTGAGGCAGCTTTATAATTGCAAACCTATACCATACATAGGATAAATGCGATTTATACCAGAAATCTTTCCAGTAGCAGGGGAGGTCACCTGAGATCTTCCTGAGAAATCTTCCTGAGAATGCCCTAGAAAACTTTTCATCTAAATTAGAAGTTTATTATTATTATTGTATGTTGGCAAGCTGGAGAATCTTTTCATACATGTTTCTGGACATTAGCGTGTTTAGCCTATCTTTGTGTTCTGTGTTTTTCACTCAATCCTCTAGACATACTTTGGTCTTACTTGAAATCCCTTCTTTTTATTACTTACCTTTTTTTCTGTCCCCCGCCATCTACACCATCATCTTCCATTCTTGTTATTATACCACTGTAGGACTCAGAACTGCAAGTGTTCACAATAGGAGGTCTTGAAGAGCAGCACAGTTGCATAGGTTATGAAAGAGAATGGCCTCTGAGTCTCTGTTCTGAGTCTCTGCTGAGTATTGATGATTCATACTTCTTTCTCCCCCTACATTTACTTTTAATTATTGAATGGGGAAGGGATAGGCTAAAAGGATGTAAGAGATGAACTACAAAGCAGCAGTTGTTCCAGAAACAGCAGAACGGGTTTGGAGATAAAGTAAGTAAATAGGGACTAGATTCTTAAGCAACAGGATTAGCAGATTCGTGGAATTTGTCTCTTTCAGAAGTAAATGAGTTTCCCCCAGGAGTTTATCCTGAATATGTCCCAGGACCAAATGGAAAACCCCTTACCAGTCTTCTTCACTGCTGTTCAGTTCTCTGGAGCATCTTTTCCTCTCTAGTTGAGAAAGCTCATTGTCCCTTTGAAAAAAATCAAATTATTTTTGAAGGCACTGTTAAACTCTGTATGAAATAAACTCAATTATGAATGGGTAATATCTGGCATTTATTTTTATATCTGGAAGAAGAACACCTTAGGCTGGTGCCTAAAAAATCTAAAGCTTTCCAAAGAAGTAAATATCAGTGACCTCTGCTTTCTATGCTGGGTAGAGTAGCACTTGTGGAAAACATTCCAGCACTTGTGGAATTTTGATGAAGCACCAGTTTACACTAGATATTGTTAACACATTTTTTATCCCAACTCCTGCACTCCGAATGAAGTGCTATGGACATAAGGAGCATGGGCAACATAAGTTGCTTGTGTTTGCAACTTACACTGATTTTCATTCCCCATAGTCATGGCCCTAAAACTTCTACTTATCCTAACCAGTTAAATGATATAATAAAATGAGAAGCACTGGATGGGACATACACTTCTGACAGTCCAAAATGATTTGATAAATTGACCTAATACCGCATTACACATAGCTTATGCAGCTTTTGATTTGAAACTGGCCTGCATCCAGCTGGTTGAAACAAGTAGGGAGAACTCATATCTATCTCTGCGGCTTGCAGACACTTCCCTGATTTGGACTCTTATGTTGCTTACCATTCTGTATGCTAACTATCTCCAAAAATACACTTCAGGATTTAGCACTCCTGCAAAGATAGCATGAGAAATGAATACATTAAAATTACACATAAGGCAGCACATTTTTAATAGGCTATGAATAAGAAAGGAAGTTGAAGAAGCAGAAGGACACAGAGATTCTGCATGATACAGTTGTGATACCAAAGTTCAGCAGAACATGTAGCACCTGTGAAATGATTCGGTAGCAGCAGAACTCAATGATGAACCCTAAACTGATGATAAAATGAGGCAAGGTAATGTGCACTATATGTTCAAAATGCTTCAGTGCATTGCACCTGAATCTATTTTGGAAATACAACATGTCTATAAGAAATCATCCATTTCCACACCACATCCCCCACGGTAAGGCTTGGTTAAACATTGAAATTTTGGCAAAGATTAAGATGAAGGATCTATTTCTTCCTAAATTATAATTTCATGATTAAAAAAAGAGGTCTTAGAAGTAGCAGAAAAGAGTAGTCACTGAACCTGACTGCAAGATATCCTGCGTGCCACTTAAATGACGATATTGACTTCAGAACTATTATCACCTGACTTGTAATTCTAGGCTGTCATATAGGATCTCCTTTCCCTTTCTGTACATAAATGTATGCCTCATAATGAGTTACTACATCTTTTGTTACTTCATTTCCAATAATCAAATGTTACTTCATTTTTTAAGTTCACATTTTTCAAATGAAGATTTTGAAATCATATTCTTTGCCCTATATGTGGAATGTTTCATTCTTCTTTTAGTACAATTAATTGCTAGAAAAACTTTATCCTGAAATTTATGAAGTGGAAGGAAGTCTCTAAAGAATATGTAAAATGTGTAGTGATCTAAAGTAAGCAGCTTTCATATAGCAAGAAAAATGGCATCTTACACAGACATATGTGCCTCAAAACAGATACCACACAGATATCAGCATTTGACTCAGTGGAACAGGAGTCCTCTAATGCTTGTGTGAAGAAGTAGTTGCTAGATTTAGTAGTTAAGTGGGAAAATCAAAAGCCTTTTCTCAGCCCTGTTTGTGCAATGTAGGTCAAAACAAGAAAAAGTGAAATAAGACACTTATCTCTGTGAGCGAGAATAGTAGCTGCTGTATTTGGGACACAGGGTTGGGCAGGTAGGCATGTGGGATGATGAGATGATAGAAGGGGTAAGGTCTTTGCTTGGGAAAGCAGAGTTGTGAAGAATGGGAAAGAGAAGGACCTTGGAATTGAGAACAGAGATGTCATAAGGAGATTGTCAGTGAATTCTCCTGGTTACAGATTCCATCTCTAAATATTACTAGTAGCCTTACTTTCTTAAGGCAGTCTTGTCATTATTTTGCCACTGTAAATATGGGAGATTTGCTCAAAATTGCATACAATACATGGAACATCCCAGATACCTGTTGAAAACTCCCCTCCACAAAGAACAACAGATGGTTGTATGAAAGAACTTGTATTTGTGCCAACAGAATCATTCCAAACACCCACATTGCGAAGGTCACCAAGTGCAGAATTAGTACTGATACCACCTCATGATGACTGTTGCCAAATCCTAGTTGCACCTGGCTGAAACTGAAGTGTAATCATCCAGGAGTGGCTCATGTTTGCTAACTCTATCCTGAGTAAAGCAACCAAACACATATCAAGCTGAAAAAAACCATAACTTTTTCATTACCTGAAGTAGCTAAAAAAAAAAAAAAAAAAGTAATTAAATTCACCAATTCAGTAGGAAAAAAAAAAGAGAAAAAAATGGCTTCCTGGAATGAACTTGCCTGTAGAAATACAATGTCTAAATCTCAGGTTCTCTGCCAAGTAATAGAATATAGTATGTGAGGAACTACAAGAAGCAGTTTACCAGGAGAAAATACTAGCAAGAATATACTACTCTGAAAATAGCAGTTTAAACAAAGAGAACTTTAGAAGGAATCTCCTACATCTCCAGGATGCAGGAGGAATTAAGGCTTCTAATCACTATTATTGGTAATTAAAATGTTTACTGGTATTAGGAGAATCTGTGTCATCTTATTGGTGAAAACTCCAGATGTCACAGTTTCCTAAAGCAGTGGCAAAATAGTGCTTATTTGGTCATAGTTTATCAAATCAATTTCCTATCTTCTGACACTAGATCTTCTGTATGGTTCTGTATTTCTCACACATTTTACTCTCACTGATTTGCAGTCTTCCCAAATAATTCCTTTTTTCTTTCCTTCCAGATGAAATTTCTGTCCTATTTAGCTTTTTTTAATCTATTCTTGCTCCTTGTGCCTATATGTGAGACCACCCAACTTTTCTATCTAGCCATTTCCAGTCCTAGATGATCTTTTTCAGGCAGGGCACTTTTACATATTTGGATTTATTGTTATCATCGCAAAATTCTCTGTCACTGTTGTTCTTGGTCTAATCTGCATGGGAATTCTGGCTAAAGAAAGTTTGTAGGTTAAAAGTAAGAGTAATATAGAAAATAAAATTCACAAATTCACAGCTAAATATTCTAGAAATCTTTTTTTTTTCCTGAATAATCATTGCTATAAATCATTTTTACTGATTAAATATCTTGACAAAGAGTCAGTCACTTTCTGACAGCCCCAAAAGAGCTTTGTTGTGATAAGATATACATGTTATTAATCATCATGAAGACCTTATAGCAGATGAAATGCAAAACATGTCTTTCATATTCCAGGAATTCTATTCTCCACCTAAACCATTGTATTTTCTTAGTGGTGTAATATTGTCATTAAATAAATATGTTAAAAAAAAAAAAAAAAGATTTAGGGATTCCTGAAAGTTGTGCCTTGCACAGAAGTAGTATCTAGTGTAAAACATCAATTTTCTAGAAGACTAGCAGACTATTGCCCAAACCAGACAGCTACTCTATAGCTTTTGTTTCATTTTCTCCTCTGCTAGAGTCCTGATCCTGAAAGGTACTCAGGACTGAAGATGCAGTATCCTCAATTTTCATTTGAAGTCAATGGGAAAGGATGATGGTCAGAATTTTACACTACTGATTCTTTCTGCACGAGAGTAGTCAAAGGTCTGCAATATTAGTCTTTCAAATGATTGAATGTCAGCCTCATCAAATTGAAACTCAGGCTCTCTTGACCTCAGACTAATGTTGTTGACTTCATTTAACATCCTACCTTTAAAAAAAAGAAAAAAGTAATAACTGAGTGCAGCTTCTGTAGAGTTTCCTGTCAGCCTACCAAGAGTGAATTGGTAGGCTAACAGGAATTAGGGAATGTGGATATGATTTGCATTGTTTAAGCCATCTCAGATGCCTTTCTTTTTGCTGACCTTTTTCTAGAAGTCTCTCATCTCTGTTCAATGAAAACAGAACTGAATTTCCAGGATTAAAATCAATTCATTCTTATTTCTAGCAGTCTTCAAATGAGGAAATCCAGGAAGATACATGCTGTAATTGCTACTGAAACCAGGTCTTGCCTCTGTGAGATTTGTCTTAGTAAACGCAAATTAAAGAAAGGGATATGATAATAACTGGAGATGCTTTCAAGTATACAGGAATCACAAAGAAGAAAACAATACCCACAGTTTCTGTAGTCATAAGGAAGGATTACTGAGGACAAGATTCTCCCCAGTCAACCTGCATAGGTTCCTTTCTAGTGAAGGAAAAGAAATATGAACCTCTAGATGTTAAGTAAGTCATCCCAATTATATTAAGCATTTATTCTATATTTCATCTTACTATGTTAAACACTTGCTCTGAACTACAAAGACAACAAATCTAGACTGGCCGCATAAGGAATGATTGCCTAACCATAGATGCCTAGATTTGCAGCGCCAATTTAGAGGCCCCAGGAAATTCCCTCTGGCACAGATCTTTCAGAGATTCTTTGTCCTTTCTCTCACATCTGTGCAGATATTTTGTCTGCTGCTAAAAATTTAAGATGTTTTGGTGTTGGAAATTCTGCCCAGATATGGTTGCTAGAACTTGCTGAAGTTAGTCCTATCCTAAGGGTATAAAACTGGTGGACTGGGCAAGCAGGGCATGAACAAAATGAGCTAGAATGAGGCAGAAAAGGAGAAACTTCTTAGAGAATGAAACGGTTAAGAAGATTGTTTGTAGTATTGTAAAGGTCTTGAAAGGAATGTAGAGTTTATTTTCATTTGATGGTGTAAATTAGTCTGGTTTTAAAAGTCGATACCTAAGTGACATAACAAATCAGGAAAAATATAAATAAATGAACTGGAAAACTGTAAGGAAAGTAAGCCAAAAAAAATCCAAGTGTAGTACAGTAAAGGTAAAGATGGTCCTGATTTACAAATTGTGTTACGCAGATCAGCAAACAAGAAAGTTTTGGTGTGAAGGGATGATTATGAACCTCAGGAAGAAGAAAAATTTTCAGACAAGTTCTCAGAGGAATAATAGTCTGAGTCTAGAGTAAAAAGAAATATTCTGTGTGAAAGACAGTTTTCTGACCTTGAAATGTTTAGCAGAATTTCAGCCAAAATCAATCTGATGATATCAAGAAAAAGTAAGCAGAGGGATAGGATGTTCAAAAGGCTGTGAGATTGCAGACAGGGCAGAATTTAACAAATAAGTGTCTTTGTTACTAGTGCCTTGTTTTAACCTGTGAACAAAGAAAAAAGTTGGACAATAAAGGATTCATATAAGTGGAGCAGAAGAGACACTGCAGAAAGTGAGGGAAATTTTGAAGGAAGATTCAGGGCGTAAAGGTTTCTGCTTGGGAAGTAACAACTATTCAAGCCACTGTCTTAGGCAGGTAACTTAAGAGAACTGAAAAATTGTGAAGAATCATTTTAAAAAGTAATGTAACAACTGCCCTGAATCAGTGACAAACTAATTGCAATACCCTGATGCCAAATGGTAAAGGGTTGTTTTTGGCAGGAAAGTATGGTTGTTTGGCTGACTTCAAAGACAGCTGTACTGGCAACAACCGAATTGTTTCTGGGTCAGTCACATGGGCTTATGGAGCTTATTTCAACTTAAGATTCTCTGCTCCCTGTTTACCTCTTACAGTTTTTCCCAAATGTCTATTCTTCGATTCCAATAGATATGAATAATAGCTTATTTAACAAAAGCACTACCTAAATGCTTTATGAAAGACCCACAAATAATTTGGGGGCTCAAATGAAGTTGGTTGTAAACCTAATGCATATATTATGTGAGAAATGTATTCCAATTTTTAGAAAAATGCATTCATTCTGTCAATTTAATTCAACTATAGATAAGTTTTAGTGAAGGAAATGCATTGAAAGCATTTTTTTTTAATGTTATGGGTTTTTTTACTGTGCTATATCAGCATACAGATGTACATCTGAAATTGTTCTGCCTGAGAACACCATGTAATCTTGAATTATGGATACCATTTCAGAGACACAGAGGATGGTAAGGGAGGATTTAATGGTCAATGTGCTGCCCTCTGAAATGAATTGTATCTGTTATAACACTATACTAGATTTATATTTAAGTCTGTGATGTTTAATTGTCCAGACTGTACTCTGCCAAGAAACAGAGAGAACCCAAGGGAAATCATTTGGTGAATAAATGATAATCCCTTGATGGACTCTGTTCCCAAGGAGGAAAGGAAGGAGCCAGGCCGAGTCACAGCTTACACGTTGTAGGGAACTCAAGGGACACTCCGCTGCTAATCTTCCTAGGCTGGGCCAGAGAACTGATTTGATGTAGCGTATGGAGAAGGGCTACTGCGATTCCAGAAATATCAGGGAGCCTGCAGCCCCCGGGATCGCTGCGGGAGGGTCTTTGATCTTCATCCTAATTTTCTGTAATGCTATTTCTAGTTGAAGCTTGGTTCATAAGCTTGTAAACTTGGTTTCCAAAAGGAAGAAGGTTTTTACAGTTACATTACCTGTGTCTCTGTCTGTCCAAATTGCTCTCAGTAGGAACTTTAGAGTCTTCTAGGTAGTTTTCAGCACATTTAATGGAAGAGTGGACCAAAATTTATGAAAATCTTGGAGCAATTAAGAAAGATGGGCACTCACTTTCACAAAAAGATTTGTTCCTTTGATGTAGTGCCAAGGTAGAAGAGATGAAATATTACAACCGGAACTGATATTCCTGCTGTTTCTGGTACTATGACTTCTGAAGTGCGATTCATCTGCACTAGACTTTTTAGGCTTATGAATCCTCCTTTTCCACTGCGTGGGGAAATTGTATATACCAACACTGCTTATTTTTGAAACAAACTACCACCAAGACCAATGTTTTCCTTGTCTTTCTAGAACAATATTGTACTGGGTTATGCTCTCAAAATTGACATTCCCTGTGCTAATCATTTGTATTTATATGCTTTTGTATATTGGTTGTAAAATCCTTATTCCAGTAATTATTTCAAATACTGCCTTTTAAATAGGGCTTGCAGACCTTTTTTTCTTTATCAAGCATGATTATAGGGTAGGAAAAGATTGTTTTAAAAGCTGGATATCAAGAAGGTTTTTTGAATAAAGATATTTAATTTTAAATTGTAAAAGAAAGCACCAGTGTGCAGAATCTATGGAGATCAAGTAACCATAGAATTAAAAACACTGTATTTGTTTTCGTTAATCACCTTTCCTTACAAGAAGTATTGTGTCTAACAGGTAATCAATGCATTTTATGAATACTTTAATTTTTTAAAACTTTTTTTATACTAGCAGTAGAGTTGCAGTTCTCAGGGTTTACAGGCATAAGTAAGATTTGTAGGGAGAGGCAATACTTTTTACTAGATCAATTTATATATTAAAACAAAACAAATGAACAGTACCCAGCTCGTTGTATCTAGACTCCTATTATACTTATTCTATTTGCCTTGTGCTGCAAAGCGGGTAATTTTAAATTGAAGTCCAAACTTAAAAATAATTCCAACCACTTCAGTATTCATTTAAAGAAAAAACACGTTTGAGAACAATGGATATTTGACATAGCTTGAACTGAGAGTGACCTGGCAGTGCCAATCTACAGACAGTATTTAGTTATATAATTTAATGGCCTTCACATTTTTCTATCTAGGTGTCTGAGGCAGGTTTCCTCTTTCATACAAATCTTGTGGTAACCTTTGCTCCCCAATGGCTTAAATCACATTCTTAAGGGATTAAACTGTTATGACAAAAGAGGAATGTTTAGATATTCTGCTTTGCAGCTAAAAATTTGTCAGATTAGAAATTGTGTATTTTATAATCTCAAGATCAAAGAAGCTTTCCATCAAAGCTTTATGTCCGCTATAATATTTTCCCAACCTTTGCTGAACCTGAATTGTTTTGGATTATCTCACATTGGGTTCACTGAGTAAGCCTACTCAAATGTGGGAAAAAGCTTCCTGCCAAACATTTTAAACATTTCACATGTGTAGGGCAGAGGCGGTAAGCCACAGGTATTAGTTTACTGCAGTGGTGAAGCTTGCTTTAACAGTCTTTTTAACTTTACTTTTATATGAGACGCTTTTTGAGATTAATATGACAGATAAAACCCCACAGGGCAACCGTTTATCTTCCATTAAGAATACCATTCACTTTCTTCACTTTCTTTAACCTGATGACCTAAGTGCTCCTGTAAAGAGTCTCTTTTATAGAGTTTTTACATCTCGATGGATTAAATATCATTTCTCTGCTGAGGAAAAAAAAAGAAAACACACTTTAATTTCTTTAGGACAATGGTTTGTCAGAGTGAATAATTTTTGTCTTTATCCATCTTTAAATCCAGCAGTCATATTCCCTAAACACTCACAAAACAGTGATCATTCAAAGTTCAAATTGTCAGTTAATTTAAATCTGCTCACTGAGTCTTTTTATTATGGTTTCACTGTGTATTCAGCAAAGCAAATAGGATACCAAGAGGAGAGAAGATAGAGAGTTTAGCTGTTCTCTATCCTGTGTAGTACCTTACTAGACTTACTTAAGCATCATTTGCATTTTTGAAAAATACATTTCTGTACATACTGTATATTTACAGTTTTATCTTTTCTTTTTGCTAAAAACATAGAATTGTTAAGAGGAGTACATGCCTGATATAAAAACATACATAATCAAAATAATCAGAAAATAGGTTCCCTAAAGAAAAATCAAATTATTTATTTAGACAATTCAAATTTAAAACTTGGAATTTAGACTATATGGAGATTAGCAGTCCTATGTGTTAATCAGTTCATATTTGGATAGCCAGATAGGTTTATTTCTTTAATGAATATCTGAAAACTGTATCTCCAAGCATATGAAAATAGTAAATTTCTCTCATACACTTTTGCTCTTTTTATCTTGTAAAAATTAGCAGCACTTTTGACAAGCTGTTTGGTGCACTCACCTCTGCTGGCTTTTAGAGACCTATCTTTGATGAAAGATATGGTCCTGTGCTTCTTTGCTGCACTGCACCACACTTGAGATTAAGGCTCTGAAACAATTTTTGGTGACACTTGCATGAAATAAATCCTTCCCTCTTCCTTTAAAATCTTCACTATAAATTATTTTCTCTTGATTATTTCTGTGTTATACTTATCTAACTACTCTGCTGTAATAGCTACTTATTCTTAGTTCCCAATCATCCTTTTATTTTATTTCCTTTTCTGCAGTCGATGACCTGTTTTCTTGATTGATGTAAGTATGATGCATGTATTTATGGGAGTTAGAAATCGTTTTAAATTTCTTATTCCACCTGCACTATTTTAGGCCCTGATCTTTTCCATTGCAACATGAAATGGCCCAGTTACTTCACTGGAACTCTGCAAAGGAGGAGTAGCCCACACATTGTAACTTGAAGTGTATTCCTATTTCTATCTCTGCTCAGAGTTTTCAATATTTTTTTTTTTGATTCAATTTGGGAAGCTATAAAAAGCATTGGGTGCAGCCTATATTCCAAAGTTTTTATTTTTAACTCTTATTAGTCAATAACCTTTTTTGAAGCATTTGATTTTTTTTTTTAGGTCTTATCGCCTATGGAAAGAAATGCACTGAAAGTATAGTATCTGCCAAAGTGTCATTTGTTTTTCAAAGCAGCATGCAGATATAATTGAAGGAGCATAGTATAGACATCTTAACTATTCAAGTTTGCACATGTAAACTTGCACCGTCTGTGTATTATTACAAAATTTATCAAAAACACAGAGTAAAACAAAGGATTAGACTATTTTTTATTCATATGAGATGATAATTGAAGGATACATTCAATATCTATATTGCTGTCATATCACACTTTGAAGAATTCTTCATTTTCTTTTCCTCATTCGTACCCAATGCCACATTCCCCTTCAGAGTCTGCAGCTGTCATAATCAGTGACCATGAAACTCTGACATGTTTTTGCCCAGATAGTCATTTCCAAGGAACACAATTGTTTCATTTTATCTAAAAATAGAGCTGTACTCTTTAGTTTTGAATTGGAATCTACGTCTACTGCTCAGGGGCCACCTGTACTAAATATTAATCTCCAATACATAAGAGCAGTGATGTCCCGATATTGTATTCTCCTGTGCTGATAGAGTCCAAATGAGACATCTGGTTCTGCAGCAGAATCATGTTAGGATCTGTTTTCACTACAAGGTCTTTAAATTGTTAAATATAATGTTAACACTAACCAGCTTAGTATACTTCCAAATGCCTGTGTCTTTTGATTTTGTGACATATAATAAAGCTTTTGATTATAGTCTGAAAGAAAAGGGCTCTGCGAGTGCAGTTCTGTAGAAAAACTGGCATTAGTCTGAGACAGCAATTCATGCCAAAAAATTTCCATTATCATAGCACAGTCTTGCCATGCTTGTTTAACTACATTAGCTCTGGAGGCATTGATTTTAATATTCTGCTTTCTTTATATGTGATTTGCACAAATTAAAAAAGGAATTTTCAGAATAAATTATATTGAAGAATATCATACTGAGATGTGAGAATATTAATGGAATTGTGATTTGGTAAATGGATGGAAATCATGAAACCTTGCAGACATGAAAAAAAAAAGAATTTAGAGAAGCAGACACAACTTATGCCTTCTGGGATACTTCATGAAGCTGTTTTAAAGGACTGAAAAATGAGATTGTACTTGTCCATGGTCAGGGATTTCTGAACTAGCATATTAAAGGTTTGTTAGAATTAGGTTTCAAACAATGTTGGGCATTTCATGCTTGAATGATGAAAAGACAATTATTTCCCTGTGTCTTTGCTGCCTCTAGGTATGATTAAATAATGGAATTGTATTCTCAAAAAGATGTGTTTTATTACTATTAACAGCTTTTCAAGTAGAAGTCATTATAAATAAAAAAGAACTATAATTTAAAAAGATAAAAGCCATGTGCCATATGATCCCCTCAAAATCTGGAAGAGAAGAAAATGTATGTGTAAAGATCTATAAGCTTTAGCATATAGATTTCATGAGATGCATATTCTTGAGGGAAAGAAAATGTGACATGTCCGGGGCTGAGGAGTTCTGTCCACACATTTTTTTTGTGTTGTTTTGTGTTTGCAGCAGCAATGGCTTGTGCAAAATATCTGAGTCGACCAATTTGGGAGTTTGTTGAATTTTGATGGCTGAACTACAGGCAGAGAAGAAATTTGTAAAAGTATTTAGATACTTTAGCTAACTTTGCTCTTCATGAATAACTCCAAGCCAGACTGCAGTCTCCTCAAAGGCAACCATGGTTTAGCATCAGTCCTGAAGCACCAGAATTTCTTTTGTGTCTGTAATCAGGTCATCATCAAGCAGCAGTTCTGACTAAGAAGAAAGTTAGGATTCTCCAGCTGTTAGCTGCAGCTTTGGTTTTGGAGCTCAACCTGCTGAGGAGATATCTGCAATGTTACCAAACAGGTGCTGGGAGATTGGCCTTTGGAATGTGCCCAGATAGGCAATGTCTTTGGCCATGCCATGACTGAGGCTTATCAAGTGCTAGCTCACTCTTCTCTCCTTACTGGGGAGGCTGCCCATGGCACATGGATAATGTGCTATTTACTCCTTTCAAGGATTTACCCTCTGTATTAAAAATTTTTTAAAATCCCTGTATGTCAAAGTATATTGAAGACTGGAAAAGTGACTGTGTTACCTAGCAGATAAGAAAGTTTACTAGATGTCACATACATGATCTGATACATTTAGTGCATTTAGAACCACAGCTAGGAGTATCTTCTAGGAACTACTGGCTGTCAACATTTTAACATTTGAGGTCCTATTTAACTTTTCCAGTGAAGACTTGCATTTAAAAAATTAGTATTAATTACAATAAGATTGCTTCTTTTTTTTTTTTTTTTTTCATTAAGTAGGCATTCTTTTGAGTATTGCTTAAAAACTTTTTGGCTATGGTTACCTGGCTTTCTTTATCTGGGGGAGGGGGAAAAAAAAAAAAAAAACTGCTGCCAAAGAGGATCATTCTGCATTCTCTACGGTCATCAATACTTGTTCTTATTTTCTTTCTACTGCCAGAACTAGCATCTGTGCTGCAACATAATGAGACTTGCTGAGAACTATCTTCTCTGAGAATGAATTTATCCACCTCCCCAACACCACCTCCCCAGGAGTAGTTTAGCTGGATCAGTTTGTTCCCTGAGATACTGTACATCTCCACAGATTCCAGAGTTGCCAAAAGTTAGACGGGGGAAAGCAGATGAGAAGAAGAATTCTCTCTCTGGTGTTAGGGTTGCTTTGGGTATGATTCAAGTGAGTGATATATGCAGAATTAAAAGGACTGAGTAACCACAGTCTGATTTGTTCTGTTGCTTTACTGCTTTAAGTCAGGAAAACCATAAAGTATGAAAGCTCCATTTGCTACAACATGATATCTTAAAGATTCTGTATGCCTGTTATGTTCTCAGGATTTCAAATCCTTATCAACAGACCAAAACCTCTTCTTCACAGACTACCAGTTTTCCTTTACAGTAAGCAAGGTTAAGCTTTGTGACAGCAACTCAAAAAGTGATGCTTATGTGTCCACTCTGACACATCATTATTCTGTGGTATGTATAAAAGCTCCCTTCTTTTCATCAGTTACAGAATTGTCCCATTTGCATAACAATTCAAAGTAAATAAATAATCTAGACAATATGAAGTGCAAATGCAATTGAAGCTATTCATTGTTTGGTCTCACATCAAGGAAAAAACATGTCAAAGAACTTGTCCAACCAGAGCAAGGTGCCAAAATCCCTAGATCTAGCCTTGGCATATGGCATTTAACAGATGTACGAGATATAAAAAACCACAGCTGCCAGCTAGCTGATAGCTACCTAAGAATCAGTATTGATATTCCTATCCTAGATAAGATCTATGTGGTGTGTCTGTGGGTAACTAAAGCTTTGTTTACATAAAGTTGATAAGAAGGGATACCATCCAGAGTGTCTTAGGAAAGATGTATCCATTTGTGACTACAATCCACATAACAGCTAATTATTTAAAATGAACTCTGCTCTGGTTCCGCATCACAAAATTTGGACTAAGAAAACAGGGCAGAAGAGGCATCTTCTTCAAGAGGTCTTCTGGGTGTTATGAACAAGGAAATGTGCTCAAAGATGGAATCATTCTTTTTTTTATTAAGTCTGTATTTACACTGTTGTGCAGTATAAATGTTCTTTAAAGTGAATTAAATTGGTCAAGGTAACAGAACAGCTTATTAAAATGGGAAATAATTCCCGTGATGTCTTCACATGACATTTTATTTAGATATATTCTTCCCTATCCATTAACATTCTTTTAATGAAAGAAGAAATTGCACAGGTGTAATTGAGGGTAGATTTTGTCCCATTTATTGTATTATATAAAATATTGACTTTACACTTGAAATGATGCCAATAAACATTTCTTTCATTGTGGCCAGAACATACTTTTGCTTCTAACACCTTCAAATTGCTTAAAGTGCTTAAATTAGCACTGTCTTATGAGCTGTAAATAAATTCAGCTCTATCAACTTCCAGATAAAACTATTTTGAGTTCGACAAGACAAGACATCTTCCTCTATGCCTCCTCTCTAAACATTTGTAGGATTTCAGTTCCCCACTTTCCTCTATCTTACACATGTAAAGAAGCATTATTTCCCAGATGTCTTGAAAAAAGGGGATAAAGATAGTCTATCAAATTTGCTCTTCCTTTTTTAAAACAATGATCTCTCTAATGTCTGCATTAATTAAATAAATGCATTTTTAATTGAAACACACAAAGCTATAAAGTCAAACTGAGTTCATGTCCTCAGGCACCCTATTAATGGAATTTTGGAGTGATAATACAATGACAACCAGCTGGGTCAGTGCCATGTTAATGCATCACCATTTTTTTTTTTCTCTGATGGCACAAGCCATCAAAGATTCATTCTAGAATAGAAAAGTCTATCCCTTCACAATTCTTGGAGAAATAATATCTCATGCAGTCTCAAGAGATTCCACATACAGAAGATATTTGAATCAGGTCAGTCTTTTCCAAATGTTTTATTTTAAAGGCAGTCAGATTTTGACAGTATTTAATGGTAACCACCAAGAACCCTTTTTCTTCCCTTTCAAGGACAGGGGGATTGTTTATTATCCTTTTATTCCAAAAGAACTGTGCACAAGTGCCTTATGTACACAGAGCAATAAATAGTTTCTGTGATTCGCTGATATTCTCAGAGGACCAAAGTGTTTTCTTGCTTTAGAAAAGGGATAAGAAGAAGAGGTTGCAAGTAATCTTGAATAGATACACATTTTAAGGGGTTATCCTTATGCAAATACAAAACACAGTCACCACCAGCAATGTGCATGCTAAAAAAAATATGTCGTGGGTGGTTAATTCCCCGCCACTCCTGACTAATCAAGCTTTCTGAGTCATGTACATGCTCAGCTGCACTTTCTTTGTGTTCTGGATTGGCCAGGGACACTGGAACATATTCTGCACCTTCTCTGTGTGAGACCTCCCAGAGGGAACCCAGCTACCAATGCAGGACAGTTTCCAAGAATTAATCTATATTAGTAAACAAAAAAGTCCAGAGACTGTTTACTGCTCTGAGGCTAAGTGGTCAAGGATTATATGTATGTACGCTTTATCTCTTTGCAATACAGGCTGGCTACATCCCCATACTACATATTGGAAACTCTAGGATGTTCCATACTCTGAATTTGGTCCTGACATTGTCTGGAAGCGTTTGGTTGACATGAGCCAAAACTGTATTGAGGATGGTATTTCAATCAGACTTTACAAGTGATTCTTGGCCAGTGGGCAAACCTGTTACTTGGTCCTATATTTTATTTAGTACCAAGGACATAGCCTAAGAGTGTAGCTCTTACAGTACACATCACCATGGTGAAGGTACTTCAGGGACAAGTTACCTACTCCACAGTATTAAAAGATCTGTGGACCTCACTGAAAGCTCAAAAGCCTCAGTCTGCTTAAAATATAGCCAGGAAAGGAACTGGTTTTCATGCTGTCCATGCTATTTTATTAAAAGCCTAGAGTGAGGGAGGAGGAAACCAGGGATGAAAAGGAGCAGTTTGTAGATAATTCTTTATCTGATTTGGAAAAAAAAAGTTTCAAAATCAGTCCCTTCCTAGTAGAGGCCAATTTGAAGAAGATTCAGTCCTTTTCTAGTAGATCTAGTTACATGCTGTGAAGAATTTATTTATTCATTGAATGAATAAGTTGTTACAGCAACTTAGTGTGAGCTTCTGGCTTTCCAAATTTCAGAGCCTCCCCTGCCATCCTCTGCTTGTTTGGGCCTCTGAACACTTCATCTAACAGGGGAAAAAGACCTTTCAAATATGCTGTGACAGAGATATTTACTTGAAAGCTTAGAGGTCTGTATTAAGATGGCACTAATGTTCATGCCTTAAATATTGACCATGAAGGGGAAAAAGGGATGCACTACTTGCAGCTGCTTCTTTGCCAGAAAAAAAATACAAACAAACTCCCTGGCCTTTGAGACCACCATAAGAAGAGTTGTGCCCATGAACTCCAAACTGGTGATGGTTAATTTCTAAGGTAACAAACAGGTGCAGAGCAGATTAGCAGAAATGAGGACATTTCCACTATCTACCATTGCTACCACCAGTAGCATCTCTGCTTATCCTGTTGATCTTTCTGAACCCTTGCTTTAGGCTTCTGTGTTGCATCACAGAAGAACCAAAATTAGACTGTGATTTTCAATAAGTGGGCCTTCTATTCTCAAACCATCCCTCCTGCATCTTTTGGGACAATCTTCTAAGATACAAATTCTAGCTTTAATACCGTTTTGAATACAAGTGTTTGCGTCCCTGATGGAGGATTCTTCAGTCATTCAAGATGCAACTCATGTTGTATCATTCAGCCCTGTAACCTGAAATTCCTCACACTCCATCTTTTTTTCTCACTACCTTGGATAAAGTAGTACATTAAGATTATTTCATACGAAGTTCTATTCAAATGGCATGACATCATAATAAATTAATAAAATTATGTGTTTTCAAAAATCTGCAGCTATAAATGAAAGGCTAAATTTCGTCAAAACTGATTATTCTGAATTTTTTCATTTTTTAGTTAAAAATCCTATTAAAACACACTAGAGGGATTTTTGGCCTATATACCACAACTGATGTGGCATTTTACCTAAAGCTGCTGGGAGAAAATAACAGCAAATTATTATTCAAATTATACTTAAACAAAGTATGCAGAGGATACTTGTTATTTGCTTTTCTTTTAAAAACCAAACTGTCTGGAAGAGGCAGATTTCCTCAGGCTGGTTTTCTTGTTGACACATGAAGTTGTGCTACTCAGGGCAAGTTTTCCCTTGCATTACAGTCGACAAAAGATGTCTGTGGTTCGCAAAAGAGTACTGCAAGCTACATCATACGTTCCTTGGGCATTAGACAAAGATCACTCATTTCGTACAGTGTTCACAACTTGTGTTGATAACTAATTCCACAGAGCCACCTAGCTTTATCCAGACTTAACTCTCGCATTAACACATCATTTAAATGAAAGGTTTGCACATGAAGAAAGTTGCTGCCTGGATTGTTGTTGTTTTCAGGGTTGAACTCCCATCTCTGTGCTGTAAGCAAGGATCAGTCATCTATGCCCCCTCCCCAAAATCTACTAACCTCCCTTGACCTCTTTCTTTTTACAACAGCTGTGAAAAATCAAATCAGCCTGAAAACCTGCTTACTGCTGGCCAGCTGGCAGCATTGGCCAGGACCAAATGCACCAAAACCTTACAGCTGTACGTGTACCATCTCCTATCCATCTGTAGCATATGCCATATGTGAGTCCCTAAAGTAAGCTGAGGGGAAGATCCATTTGAAAAGAAACTCCTCCATCAGAACTTGAAAGTTTTTATTCCCACTTTCTCACTTCACTCCTTTGATCTTTTCAGCTATTCATTTATTCTCTTCTCCCTTGCTCCATGCTTCAGGAATCGTATACATGTAATTAATTCAAGTTCGCGGCCCACCCTTATTTTTTTTAGGTAGTCTAAATAATTCCATGTGACCTTTGAGAATAGAAGGTGTGGCAAGTGTAACTTTTCTTGAGTAAATAATGTAAATGTAAGATTTGCTGCTCCATGAGTTCAGGCGAATCTCTTTGGGCAGTTCACAGTTGACTTCATTTTCTTTGAGGTCAAGCAAATCCATAAGAAAGGGATATAAGGGACAAGAGGTTAATTCAAAAATGTAGACAGTTCTGTTTGTCTAAAATAAGCATGTCCATCTAAGTACACATACATTTTCTAGTTATTTAAAATGTTTGTTTGCTTAAATATTTTTTTCCCCTTTAAAAACAAAGACTGATATTTCTCCAGAAAAATCTGTTCTTCAAATTTTTGAACAGCTTAAAATAGAGGTGGCAAAGTGCCAACAGGCTTAGTAATATGCAGCGGCTCTCTGAAGGCAAACATGGACATGAATAAAAATATCCTTTTGCACTCGCTGGGCTGATCACGTTTGACTGGAATGTGGATTTCGTTATTTGCTAAAAAAGCGTCCTTCTGCCATTCCAAAAGTACACCTCTCAGCACAGACGGAAGGAAATTGTGTGCAAAGGGAATTCAGGGCAGGTGTCCTTTTTGCTTCTTTTATGCTAGACGGTAGTTGAACAATGGAATGTATCAATGGAGTATAATTCTTAAAGCTCTGTCACTCTGACCTGTATACATATACCTCTTCTCATTTAGCTTTTTCTTTCAATAGACAGAAAAATTAGAAGTTTTGAATACAGCAATATTTTTTATTGCATGGATCATTCTTCTAAGAAGATCCAAAGTTACTTTTCAAGAAGAAAAAGCGCTCTTCTGCTACTTGTAATATGTTCACATTCTGTCCTTCTGTTTTGTTTTGTTTTGTTTTCTGAGTGTTAGTGAATTTCTGAATGTTTCATGTGTCCTAGTGGCACATGAAACAAATAAAACAATTCTTATGGAAATAAATTGTTTCTGATCTACTTGTTCTGCTCTTGGTTCTTACAAGCTGAGTGGATCTCAATGGCTGGCTATATTTTATAGATTACTCTTGCAAGTTCTGGAGCTACTTATATATAGTATATATTTTATATACTAATATATAGTACATCTACCTTCAAGCCTCCAAGCTGAGTGCTCTGAAATGCCCTTTAGAGGTGTCTCCTTCTCTGTTTGGCTATATAGAGAGTGATGCTCCTCAAATGAAATTTTCTACATTGTTCCTAAATCTGGCTCCTGAAATAAGGGTATGAACCCCTTCCTTCCTTAATAGTCTCATTTTTCTTCACTCACCCTGAAGTATCTGTATAATAGTAAAAACTGTCACTGAAAGCCAGGCTCAGATGGTTTATAGAGCAATAATTTCACAATGTTGGTAGAGATTCTTTCTCTGCTGGAACCAAGTTAAAATTGAAAAGACTCAAATCTGACCCTTTGCTAAGTGAGAATTATCCCCTTCTTTGCCTAGCCTTCAAATATTTATATTGAATAAACCAAATTTGTTTGCATAAGCCTGAAAAGCTTCCATCTGGCAACATGTTCTCTCAATTCATGGCAGAGTGTTTTGTTCCTGCCAATTCCAAGCCTTTGTTTTAAAATCTGTGCTGAAAACAACCCAAGCCTTCTTCCCCTGAAGTCAGTGGCAGAAATCCCACTGGTTTCTGAGAGAGAAGGATCAAACTCAAACAATAATGGAAGGTAATTTCAAAAAATTTTCAAAGTATCTTCAAAGGAATCACACACCTAATTCTATTTGTCACTGCTTTGAAAACATAATGGCAAGGTTTTGCATATATCAGTCAATAGCTCCAGGCAACTTGAAACCGTCTGAATTGACTACTGTACTTTCCAGTCAGGTCTGATTTTTTTCTTTTCTTTTTTTTTTTTTTAAGAACAAATCCCCATGGGAAAATAAAAGAGAAGATTTGAAACAGCGCATACCAAGCTGTGTTTTGTCTGCTGAAAGCTAAAAGAAGAAGCTAAACAATTCAATCATTCATCATTCAGTAAATAGAGGTTTTCTGGAGGAGATTGAATTATAGGGCATAAGAGCATGGCCATACTACTTAGGCTGTAATCCCATCAGATCTCATAGCTAAAAAGAAGTTGACTTGATCACCAAGGGACGTCCAAGGATAAAAGAGGGCATTTAAAGAACGGGGTTGCTCATTTACTGTGCTCTAGCTCCTATGGAAACCTACAGAGATACTTTAATTCTTTTGAGGGGTCCTGGATCACTTCTTTCTAATGTTTTCTTCAGCATCAGGTTTGTACTGCATGCCCCCTCTGCCTTTCCACTGTTCACAAAGCTGTAGCCTTGATAACCTGTGATCACAGAAATCTGCACATCGCACTTATCCAAGGATAAGAAGTTGGCCTCTGTATTCCGGCCTAATTCCAAGTGAATTCCACTCTACTTCCTTGGAATTGCTCTGTCATTTTAGCCATGCATAAGTATGTATTTTATTTCCTTTGTCATAAAACTACTGCACAGTGTTACTAGTACAGAAAAGACCTAGTATTCCGGTCTGAGGTAGCTACTTGTTATTGGGGAGGAAAGCTATATCCACAGTGGTCCTTGGGGTTGTAATTAATTGGCATTATTGTTATAAATGACACAAAACTTTCCTTCCCTCCTGCCTATTGCCAGTTGCAGCCCAATCCAAGTGCCAAAGACCCACATACAGATACTAAAGAAAAAAAAATCAGAATAGATATCAAAAAGCTTTTGTTACCTGTGAATCTTATTAGATTCTCAGAATATTTAGTTAAGCAAGACACAATGCAGAAAAATCAGACAGAAATCATTGATCGAGATGAGAAGTGGGTAGGCAACCTGCACCACGCTGAATACAAGCTTTAAGTATGCCTGGTATATAGCCTTTTTAAAACTCCTTATGGTCCTCTCCCCCTCACCCTACCCGCCCCCCACGTCCCTCCCAAGCAGAAGGAAAACACCACTATCATTAATATATACAGTCAAGCATCTTGGGTCTTCATACATGGAAACAAAGAAGGCTAGAAGCTGGGCTTTGAAAATGTCTAAATATCTGAAATTGATGTTTAATTGAATTTTAACTTTCAGCTTCATTTTCTCCCTTCTTACTACTCATAAAAAAAATTGAGAATTTGAAAGTTGACCCAATACAGAAATGGGACATATCAATCCTACTATTCAATTCAGTGAGCTTTATCTATCATCTCCTTTGTTTTGTGTATCTTTTACTCCAGAAGCTTATACAGAGACTAGTCTTTGGGATGTACCTGCATGTTATTTACACAAAACTTTTTGCTCAGCAGGTATTTTACAAACATGAGGCATCATACATGACTGCAGATGAGCTTTTACTGGTAAAATCCATGCAGATTCAGTTAGAATTTATGGGGTTATGCACATGACACTGAATTTACCATTTTGCTGACTATAAGGGTTAGTTGTGGGCTGTGCACTAGGACACACTGACTGTTACAAACAGAGCAATATATTTTCTTAGCAAGATTCAAGTGTCTCAAACTGCCGTAGCTATGGAAAAGCCTAAAATACAGCTGGTAAATTTAACAGATTCAAAGAAGAGAAAAGCATCTGAAACCACAAAGTTGGGTTCTTGACTTCTAGCGTGAAGATGGGTGTATTTGGATATGGGCTTGTGTTCTTTCTCATCTTTTCTCAAGGCTTAAGGATATCCTGAAATACAGGAATGGGGGTATGGTTTTTGATACAACACTAGAAGTATTTTTTCCCACTTCATGCTAGCTTTTGAGGTAGCTTGAGTGTAAACTTTCATTTCCTGCAGCACTGGGAAACATGTACTTTGAGTAGGAATCAACACACACAATTATTCAAGGGAGACACCGTGCTTCAGTAGTTACAGCTGGGAACCTGAAAAGGTCCTGGCCTAGTTTCAGCATCACTCTGGGTCATTCATTCATTGTGTGACCTTAGATGCCTCACTTGACCTCAATCAAACTAGCTGCAAAAGCAGGGAAAGGAGGCCTGCTCGGCAAAAGAGATACTGCATCTAAATTGATCCTCCTTGAGGAAATAAATACAACATTTTAAACTGTCAACGTTCAAGTTTTATATATGCAAAAAGTGTTGAAAGCTAAATCACCTCCAGTATCTGATTATTAAGCAGTGGCAATATATTCTCCTTCATGGATCATTTCAAAGTCCACATGACAGCATTACTGTTGTGTCCTTCATGTGTATGAACTTAAGCTGTCTAAATGATGATGAGTTAGCTAACAAAGATAACAAGTGTTTAAAGAAGATATATACTCCCTTAGTTGAACTCTGATGGTCAACAAATATATTGCCTGCAACATTTTTGTACAGCTTTGCTTAAGCCGGCAGACGTGACAGACCATGTATAGTGAAGGCTCAGCAAGCCTCAGGTGCGCAGCCAGCCAGAAGGTGAAGGAGGCCAAGTGCATCCTCCCACTCGAGAAGAGGCCACATCCATCAGAGATAGTACTCAGGAATGTCCTGTGGCAAAGTACGCAGCGAAAGCCACTGCAAGCATGCATGAGCATGGCAATTGGGAGGTCAATGCTGCTGTGTGTTCACTCTCTTAGAAGAGACTTTTTTTCCCATCATTTGGTTTTACTCATTAAAATTTTCTGGTATAACTAGAGCCAAATATTCAATAAATATTAATTCTTCATTAAAAGAACTCCATATTTTCTTGTTCATAGTCCTGCCTCATGTCCTATGAAGCTGAACTGGAAATTACCAGCATTCAGAATGAGCTGTGCGAAATACTCAGAAAGAATCTTAAATTAACTGTAAGTGAACCTTAAACTGGATATGATGAAAATCTTCATCTCTGCTGACAAAGAGTGATTTTAGAAAAAGAGATTGTGTAACATTTTTCTGGGTACTCACATATACATTCCCATTGATAGTGATGGGATGTTCACCTCTTTTTGCATTTAATATTCGTATTTTATTTTTAAATTGTGGTGTTATTACTCAATGCTTACTTCAGGCATAGTGACAGATGCATGAGATTGGCTTGGCACTTTTTTTTCTTTCCTTTCCCTTTCCCTTCTCCTCCTCATGTTTTTTCCCTCTATTTCTTTTTATTTTTACTCCCAAGGAGGGAGAAAATGTGGTGGTGTGGTATGGAACTTTATGCAAAACTTTATTCTCCTGTTTTTCTGTGTTTGTTTCCTCAGATAGACTTCATCTTTTGTGATCAGATTTGAGTTTTCCTGGTATAAATCTAAATATAACAAATTTTAATTTGAGATCACAGGTTCTCATTTTGTACTTCTAGCCTGAAAGAATCCTAGAAAATCAAGCTGAAAACATTAGTTTGGTCTGGGTTTATAAGAGTGGAATTATTAAGGATTTTAGAAAGGTTTAATTTCTTGTGTGCTATTCTTAAAAATTATCAGTTAAAAGTACCTCTTAAAAATTGAAATCTTCAGGTTTGATTGCCACAGTAAAAATTTAGTTTCAGATTTTACTCCCATATATTTATAGTTTTCAATATTTCTTTCTTATTTAAAATTAAACATACACACATTATATATCCAGGCTTTTATATGGGAATAACCTTGCATTACTGTATTTTCCTTGCTTTTTAAGTTAACGATTTGTTTCCCCTTTGTTCATTTTATGAATACATTTTTTTATAGAATTGAGTTGTCTTTTTGACAGCAAAGGACAAGATGATTGATAGAATTTACCTTCTGTGAAAATCACACAGTGATTTAATACTGGAGGGGAAACCCATAATATTTTTACTACACACATCTTACTCCAATTATTTATCATATATTAAAGGATTTTCACAGTTTCTGCAATGCATTTTACAAAATACATAGGTATAACTTACTTCAAGAGAGCTGCACAAAAAAAAAGAGAATTTGCAGTGCAGCATCGGAGCACAGTTTGTTATTTTCAAACTTATAGAAGAAGTATGCATGCAGCAGCTGCATTGAAAAAATTTGATTAGGTGAGCCAAAGAAATATATGGTTTTCTATCTATCACTTTATATTTATATTCCAAAGGATATTCCAAAGGAAAAATATATTTGTGTCTGTTTATGCACGTGCATGTGTGTGTATGTGTGTGTGTGTGTAATGTTTGCTCAGACAACCTGTATTTTTTTATTAGTATAAAAAAAGTCTATATTCCAGATGCATCTTAGGAAAAAAGTTGTTGTTTGGGAAAGCAGTAGTGCACAGAACGAGACTAAGCCCATGGTTCTTTTGTTCAGGCCAGTTTGAAAGTCTTTCTCGATGTACCCAGAGAAAAAGGTTAGACAACCTCATCCACATTTGATTTGATAAAATCTCATTTTTTCCTCCTGTTTTTCCTTCTATTTCTCATGGAAGAAAGGCATTCTGAAACATGTCTTTCTCCTACAGTCAGAAATATTGGCACTAGCATCTGATATTTCTTTGCTTCTTGAAGAGAAATTGTATTGCTTCATTGTAACACAGTCTCATGCAATGTTTACAAAACTATGTTTTAATATAATGATATTAATATCTTTCATGCTTAGGGTTGAATTATTGCATTCTCATGTGGGAATAGAAACTATTCAATAACACATATTGCAGCTAGATGCCATTTGTTTTTGTGAAAATATGACATTGAAAGACTATTAATTTAAAAATTTGCAATAATGTTTATGGATTTCCTCTTCTAGGTAAATATAATGTTAATGACATATTTTTTCTAGACACGAAAGTTCTTTTTAATAAGGAAGCATATAAAACTGACATAATGCTTATGCTAAGACATATCAGGATAAATATATCAGATTAACTGATATAGTTATTTTAAAAGTGTATATTTTCAGATAACCCATACCCTTAATTAATGAAAAAGAAGACCTAAGAAAAGCTTCATGTCTATGGAAACTTTTTCTTTTTTCTAAAAATTTTGCATCTCTTATACCCCCAAGACTGGATGAATGTTAAGAGCCCAACTAAAACTGCAGGGACTACTTATCTCCTTGTGGTTAGATTGAGAAAAAATCTTTAAAACATAAACCTGGAAAAAATAGTTGAGTGAGTGACCTTTAAGCATTTAGATTATTTTAATCATCTCTTGATTCTTGTGTCGTGTGCTTAAAATTGAACATAAGTAATAGATGAAATAATTATCAGCATTTTCTCTTGCTTTTTGATTAAAATATTTCATTTTAATTCTTGCTTCAGAATGTACTATTGAGCATTTCTTTTTTCTTGGTGTGTATATAAAGAGAAAGAGGAACTTCCAAGCATAAACCAAGTAAGTATTTCTTTATGATTTAGAATTTTTCTTTATTTTTTCATAAAAAGTTAAGAAGGGGAATAATGCTTTCAACAAAGTGTATTATACAGTTTTCTGTATCAAGTTCCTGTATCAAGTATCTGGACACCTTTTCAGAGTTCTATTTTTCATATCCTTTGTAGGCTAAAGATGAAAGTTTATTTGTATTTGAAATCTCCTAGTTCATTGATCCTGTACCTTGAAGAGAGATAGACAGCACATACTCTATAAACAATATTGTTATGAGGTACCTGCAGGTAGAGAGATCACAGTCCTGAAAACACTTTGCCCGGGATATCTGGTAGTCACAGTAATCCCAAGCAAGAAAGAAGCCTTATATCCCTATCATATAATAATATAGAAGCCTTATATCAGTATCATATAACAATATAATAAGAAGTTTGTTAGGTAATAATCATCAGGAGGGATTAATAATATTTTACAAATAAAGAATCAGGAAAGACCTCTGCTTTTCTCTGTCATATTTTTTCTCCTCAAAAATGCAATAATTGATTAAGTAAAGAAATACTGAACTAATCAGAGTTGGGCAAAGAATTTTTGTGCGCTCTTGTCTTTAATCTTTAGCAGAAATACTGTCATTTTGGAGTTGCAGGGAACCTCAGAGCAGGTTACATGTCTTTTGTCTGCAGTTCAGGATAATTTGCTGTACAACAGTTGTAGCAGTCACGGAAGGCTGCAGTTTATGGCACCCAGTGTTCAATCTAGTTCAAAGGATGTGTGTGTGTGTTTGCCAAATGAAAAAAGTGGTTCAGAACTTAGAGGCAGCCTCTGCACATGAGATAGATACATTGCACTGAAAAGGTGTAGAACTCCATTACTTACTCCTTCCCTTGCGAAGCTTGTTCTTGTGAAAAATTTGGCTACAGAAGTGATTTTCAAATGCTTCCTGGATCCTGTCTCATCTCATCTCATATCATCTGACCTTGACCGCCGTATGCCTTTTGGATGGAAAACTTGATTTCCTATCCTTGCAGCTGATAAAAAATTGTAATGAAAAGATTACAAATAAAACTACTATACTATAATGTTATCCCATGGCAAATATGTCTGTGTGAGGAAGAACCACATGCTTCAAATTCTTTAAATTAGTATGTGCGTGGTTAAAGGCAAATCTTGTTGATGTACTGTAAAATATGTTCAAAAATATCCGTGTTCCCAGCATTTTATTACTTGCAAACAAATTGCTTCACCCTTTTGCCAATGTTGTATCTATTTCTCTGAGGGTACCAAAGAATTTTTTGCTCTCATAAGGTTTTTTATTTACACCTATATAGAAATAGAAAAATTTTTGTATTTTAATTTTTAAATTTTTAATGTTTAAAATTTCTCTTTTTTCTGTAGGTTATGGTAGCTGATATTAATTTCAAGAAAAATAGAACCCCAAAACTATCTCACACAATTCTCAATAAGAATATGTAGGTATTGTATTCCTTAATGAATAATATATTGATTAAGGAATATGTCGTAGAATATGTGCTGGGGTTATTGACAGAACAAGGTAAAGACATACATCAGATTATTTTTTTTTTAGGATTCAGTCACTTGCGTAGGTTAACATTTAAAACCTGTACTAAACCATGAACTGACATTTCAAAGGAAACCTCCACAAATATTATTTCCTTCTGAAAGATAGGGGAACTTCAGAAAACTTTTCTTTTCACTTTCTCTCTCTCTCTCTTTTTTTTTTTATTTTAGTTTCAGCTATAAGCAGAAATGGCCCAAGAAAACATGTATTTTCATCTGAAAACAAAATCTAAGGACTTTGTGGATACCAGATCTGTAATTTGTCAGGAAGAATAAGAAAGGTGCATTCCTCAGCTGTGATGGACAGTCACATTGTGGGTAAGTTTTTAGTCTTATTATTCACACTAGGAAATAATAGCTAGAAAGTGACATTTGACTTAACTGATGGGGTTCAAGGATTTAGATTACTGGTTGCTTGCATATATATATGAGAGATATAGGATGAGAAAATATAATGCATAATATCTTTACCTTTTTTTATCCATAATTCATATATAATGTACAGGTGTCTATGTATATATACATATGCATTTATATACAAACATATAAACACACACATTATGTGTATGTATACATGTATGTATCTATTTTTCAAATTCCATTTAATGATGAGAATTTACTGTTCAAAAAGGGCCTCTTTAAGCAAAATGTCTCTGTTGAACTCATAAAACTAGAAAGGTCTGAAGTTTTGACACTAACCTGACTTGGATAATTTTTTGCCCTGAAACATGTTTTTTACCAAGGCCATCAAAAGCACATTGGCCCAGTTCTGTTATGGTTCAAGCTGAATAATCAAACAGATATGATGTTAGCTGAAGCATATGACTTGCTCAGTATTCCTGCCCCCTGCTCAAGAAGGATCAACTAGATCAGATGGATGTTGTCATCTGTGTCCAGATTACTTTTGATTGTCTCCAAGAATGAAGCATTCACAACCTCTTTGGGCAACCTGCTCCAGTGCTTGAGCACTCTCAGAGTAACAAAGTATTACCTTATATCCTTCCTGGGTTTCAGTTTAAGGTCACTGCCCTTGGCTCCATCATCCCCTCAAAGACTCTGGCTCCATCCTCCCTGCAACCTGCCTTCAGATATTTCACGCACATTGATAGGATCTCCCATCATCCTTTCCCTTCCCTTCCCTTCCCTTCCCTTCCCTTCCCTTCCCTTCCCTTCCCTTCCCTTCCCTTCCCTCTCCCTTCCCTCTCCCTTCCCTCTCCCTTCCCTTCCCGAAACTGGGCAGGTGATTTTATTTGGGGTTTCTGTCTTTCTTGAATTTATCCTGAACTACACATGAAAAACTTCTGAAACATCCAAAAAAAAAAAAAAAAACCACCAAATCTTTTATATATATATATATATGATCAGATCTAATAGGTACTTTCTTTTACACAGAACTTTTGAATCTATTAAAACACAAAGGAAAATAGTATGATTAGCAGGAAACACTCAAGTCCTTGCAAAGTGTTTATTTTGTAACTACACAAATTTCCAGCTGGAATGTCACTATAGCACTGTTTTCATTCTCTGGCCAGGAAGAGTACTATAAAACCTGGCTCTACTGTAAGATCTGGGAACAAAGACAAGTCATTCCCATTTTTCACTATCTCTTTGTCAAAACTAAGCTCAGGTGAAGATTTTACTGCCCACGTATGCCTTTGATTAATGGATTGATACCAGGTTCATGGCTAAAGATGCTGTACTGTTCATAAAACATATTATTTCCCAGAACTCTTCTCTCCTGACTATTAATGTGAGTATAATGGGTTGCCATTCCCAATTGTTTTGTCACAAATTTGCTACATAACTGGAGCCTACATTTGAACTGAGACTCACTTTAATTATTGAATTAACACAATTTCATGGTTGATATGCTTCTCATTCACCTCTGGGCTTTATATTTACAGGTCTGCTGTGCTCTTTTTACCTACTGGTGCAAGAAGAAATTAATGTATTTGCTTGTTGCTCATGCATTACTATCTGTAACATTCCCAAATTAAATTTTAGCTAAAGCCACATGGACTTTCATCAAAACTTTCCCTACAGCTCCACAGTCATTTAAAAATAAATGTTCTTGAAACCTTTCCCTTGAAAGCTACATACATACATTTCCATTGCAAGATACTCATATACAAACTGTTGTATCCTGTTTTATGTTCATTTCTTGAAATCTGTGGCCCAAATTACGGACATGTAGTAAATATAATCTTGGACTCTGTCCTGTCTCTGAACATCACTGAGATAAAGTCTGTTGAAACAAAATAACAACCTCAGTGTAGATTGCAGAATATTTGTGTATTCTAAAAAAAAAAAAAAAAAAAAGACTTCATGTAGTCTTCATGTAGTGACAATTCTTTGTATTTCAGCCCACAGGCATTTTCATTTAGAAATGCTTCTGCAGTGTTAAAAAATGGACATTAGCATCTGTGGTAGCAGTTTTCCATCTGAAATATAAGAATTTAGGGTATTTTGCTCATTTCTTCTGAAATGATGCTCACTCTGTTCTAAGTGTTCACAGTGTGACAAACTGAGACTTAATTCAGAGAAACTTGTGCAGGTTTTGTGACAGTCCATCACTAACATCTCTTCTTAGCCCCTTGTCAGTTTAAAGCCACTTGCAGTAATCTCCTATCATGGTGATGTGTTTGACTAAGAAGACAATATGTTGTAGAAAGGATAAAGTCATACTTATGAAAACTGTAAAAGTGTGAATATAAAAGCATACAAATTACCAATAAAAATTAAAGCACTGCATCGAAAATGACTTCCTCTCTTGGTTTTCCTTCTTTGTCCTCACATTCTTTGCTTTACTTTATTGCGTTATAATTGTTTTTCTCTCATTTCAGTCATCATCATTTTTTTTTTCCCCAAGGAGGAGAGGAGGCATGACTTCTGCTTCTTTCACCCACCTAAGAACATATAGAAATAATAAAGCAGTTAACCTATAGAACAATGAAGAATTATTCAGTATTAGCATGATATAGGAGAATTAGGATATGCCCTTTTCAGTGCCTATTCTGTTTAATCTCCAAGTATTTTGTGGAAAGAGAGATACTCCCTCGTACTTTCAGGACACAGTACTCCAGGCATGGCCTCACTAAGACTGAGTAGAGAGGAAGGATCACCTTCCTCAGCTTACTGGCAACACTCTTCCTAATTCAGTCCACATTTGCCACATTCTTGGCTCAGGTTAAACTGGTTGTCCCCAGGGCCTTTTCAGCAGAAATGCTTTCCAGCTGGCTGATTCCCAGCAGGTCCATAAGGTTATTCCGCCCCAGGTTCTATCATCTTTGCTGCAACTCTTTTCCATATGAATTTGAATTTTCTTCTTTTAAGAACTTAATTGCTTTGGGGCTGTTTTGATATTTACTATAAAAATCTACATGTTAGAAATGCAACAGTTAGTAAGTAGAAATACAAATATTGCATAATATTGTACGCTTTTATTTCTAAGTATTTCTGGTATATATTATCTTGTCATTCTGTATGACTGCCTGTCTAGAGTATATTTTGGCTTTTGTTATATATAAAAAAGGAAAGTTTATTAAATAATTACAATTAAAAACTCCTACCTGCAGAAGTTGTCCAGTCTTCCATTGAAATACCTTTTAACCAGGATCAGTTAATGCTCCGGAAAAATTAAAGGTTACCCAACAATAAAAGAATTATGGCTCATTGCATAGAAAAATGACCTGGGAGTACAGTTTCTTGATTAGTTAGTAATAGCAAACATTAACTTTCCCAAGGTCTTTGTCAGCTCTGAAGGCAGGTCCTATTATATAATATCTATTTATAAAAATGATCTTTCAATATGTACTCTGAAAGAAAGAATACGCAAAATGTGGATTTCCTGCTCCAACGAGGTTGCCTAAAGTTCATCTGTACTGACATCATGTACTAAGACTCACTCTTTTTAAGTTCAACAACCACAAAACAAACACAAGACTAAACTTGGCAACCTTTACTCAAGTGTGCAATCCCTTTTCCTTGAGGAAGTTCAATGACATATGCCTCAAAAGCACGACATCTCTAGTAAAAAAGTATCCTCTGGGCAAATGCTGTAGAGGAGATCCTGTAGGCCTGACAGTATTTCTACCTGAATTTCCACCTGAAAAATAATTCTGGTAGTAAATGAATGAGTGTAAAGTTCTCAAACTCACCAAATAATCTTTCTGAATTTGGTATTTTGTAGAATTAAGTACTGTAGGAGAATGGCCTTTTAAAATATGAGTCTATCATACAAAGAATCTCTCCCTCCTTTTATTTTCCTTCAGGCAGCAAATCAACAGTGAAAGTATCCACAGGGTAGTGTTCTTGCTAGAAAGTGTATTTGTGTGTTGATTGAAATTATTAGCAAAAATGGGTTCATATCTTTCTGAACTGTTTACAGTTTATTTACAACATCCTGAGTCTTCATATGAAGTGCTGTGTCCAGGTCCAGATCCAGTACAAGAGAGGCATGGGCATAGTAGAGCAAGTCCAGCGAAGTGTTGCAAAAGTGATGAAGGGACTGAAGCATCTGACATATGAGGAAGGTCTAAGAGAATCAACACTGTTCAGCCTGGAGCAGAGATGGCACAGGGAAGAATCCCATCAATGTGTAGAAATACGTGATGGGGAGGTATAAAGAAGATAGAACCAGATTTTTCTCAGTGGTTCGCAGTGCCAGGATGAAAGGCAAACAGGCACATAATGATATGTAGAAAATTCTATTTGGACATATGAAGAAACTTCTGGACTGAGGGATCAGACACTGGAGCAGGTTGCCCAGATAGTTTGTGGGGTCTCCATCCTTGGAGGGAGCCAAAACCTGACTGGATACCATCCTATAGCAGGCTGCCTACTTTGAGCAGGCAAGGTTGGACTAGATGATCTCAAAAGGTCCCTTGCAACCTCAGTAAGCATGTGATTCCACAATTCTATGAGAAATGAAGAAATGTTTTGTGGTACAACAATCACATTAACTACTTGCCTTGAAACTAGGCAACCAAGATTTCATTTCCTTTCCCAGACAAACTTTAGCAATTTTATGAAACTGTCACAAACAAAGCAAATTTCTAGTGGACTGTCATCTATTTTATTTTATCCTTTTTAGCCAGACCTGGCAAAACGTTATATCAAATCACCATATTAAAATCCTGTGAGTTACGTGTGATGTTGTAAAGGCTGAGTGCTGGGTTGTATTAGGAAGAGCCAGCAGGTCAGTGGAAGCATCAATCAACCTTTATTTGGTGTAATATTGTGCCCAGTTTTCAGCAAGAGAAATTAGGATGAACGGGAGAGAGTCCAGTCAAAGGGAACTAAGATGGTTGTGGAGTAGGAGCTAATAACATTCAAGAGAGACTGAAGGAACTGGGTTTGTTTAGATGGGAAAACAGATGGAAAGAGAGAGGTTGAATTTCAATTTTCCACTGCCTAAAGGAGGATTATAGAGAACAAGAAGCCAGACACTTTTGAGAGATCCATAGAGAAATGACAGGAGTCAAGAGTCAAAAATTGCCACAAAAGAAATTCCAGCTGAACATAGTTGTTTCATGAAAGCCATCTTTCAGAGACAAATTTCCAAAGAAGGGAATATATCTCTCAGCTATTTCTTTGCAGGTCTTCATTTTTTTTTTTTTTTTTTTTTTTTTTTTGTTCAGTAGGAAAGCAACTATTAGTCATATATGCTTTTACAGAAAATTAAGGCAAAGATGATTGCTATTCCATCCTTATTTTTCTGTTGAGAGTACACTTAGCCCTTTTAATTGAAACAACAGTTTGCATTTATCATCTTAAACTGCTTCAATATCTGGTGTATTATCTACTGTTCATTTACAAACAACTAAGCTCAAAACTACAGTTACAGTTACTTTCAGATTTCCACAGTTATCACAAATGACACCGTAAAAGTACAGATGTAATAAATGGCATTTAGAATGCTTTGACCAAGCACACTTTCTACTCCACTCCACCTAGCAACACACATGCACATCTTCTGTTGTATTTTCAAAATTTGATTACAGGGGAGGAAAAGTGAGAGACTGCTAATATGAATAATCTCTTCCACAGCTTGATTACTATGAACATACGACAGTGACTTTCTCCTCATCTAGTAAATCT
Source organism: Tinamus guttatus (assembly GCF_059628265.1). NCBI lineage: Eukaryota > Metazoa > Chordata > Aves > Tinamiformes > Tinamidae > Tinamus > Tinamus guttatus. The sequence goes on from NW_028288652.1 coordinate 409,795, forward strand.
CAGTCTTTCACAGTGATTTTCACAAATATTTGCCTTATTTATGAATAAAATCTAATGGAAATGAGTTGTTAGTACAGCATATATATATAAGCCATATTTGGATATTAGTATGGAATTGCAGTACTGTGAAATTACTGTAAAATAATAGAAAAATATAGCTATCTCTATGTAGGTTGGCAGGTCTAGATGTATACTGATATACAAGAAACATTCTTAATCTAACTCCATGAATATTTTCTCATTCATTCAAAATAACATTGAACAACCCCTTTGTGTAGTTTTTTTGAATTTCCTTTCTTTTCTACTATTTTGAAGTATCCTAAATTTTTTCTTTTTCTTTTTCTTTTTCTTTTTTTCTTTTTCTTTTCTTTTTTTTTTTTTGGCACCTGAAACTTGAGTTTCTGTGTGACGTATAGCTGAGCTTATTTTTTTTTTCTCTCTGAATCATTTTAAAGATTGACAGGAAACTTGTTTTCTACGTTAAAAAAAAAAAACAAAAAAGACTCGGTTTCTGTCACTATTGCATTAAAAAATGAATCAGAAAGATGGAATTTTAAGGAGGATCTAAGAATAAATTTAGTTTGGGCACTTGTGAAATAGCAACAAATTTATGATCCTCATATCTCACCTTTCTTGTCACCTAATCTGAATAGATAAACATCTTTGGACTTTAAATCTTCTTGACATGCACAAACTTGCATTCAAGCACAGAGCGAAAACTTTAGTTCAAATATCCTGTTGACTAAGCCTAGTCAAGATCCAGAAACTGTTTTTTTCTGCTTAAATCTCCTGAGTCATTTGTCTTGCTGTAAGTAGGACCACAGAAACATGTTTTTCACAGAAGAAATTTGTTCCTCTCAAGACTGTTTCTATATTTTACCGAGTGATATTTTCATTTTAGGTGCTGAAGTGAACCAGTCATTTTGGTTTCTTTCTGAAATTATGAGGAGGCCTCTGCCTCAAACACAAACTTCAAACTTCCAATCTATTGACATGGCAACATAAGAGCATACTACAGCACATGCTTTTTAAACAGACCAGCTTCCTCTACGCAGTGCTCTGGTAGGAGCACTGGAGAGCTCCTACCTCTCCTAACTCTCCTAGCTGTTAATTCTTTTAAGACCTCAAAGCAGGAGGTCAGATGACAGATGCTAATGTAGGGTTAGGTTTTCTGAACTCCTTATCTTTGCCCCTTTCTGACTTTCCCTTTAATGCCGCCTATACAGGAGCTGCTCCCGGATCAAGGATGTAAACTCATGTTAAGGGTAGCAGACAAAAGTCAATATCTTTGCCAAGGATTTCTGTATTTCAGATGATCTGCCATTATATATATCAAGTAGGTTTATTTGTCAAGAGAAGACCTGAACAAAAAAGCAATTTTCTTTAGATACAATAATCTTCATTGTTTGCTATATTGCTGAAAATATTGCTGCCTGAATAAGATTGTTCTCCCTTATTACCCCACATTTCAGCTTGATTGTGTAACAAATTCATAATCATGAATTTATGACTTCATAGTCCCAACCATGGGAAAAAAGGTGTAATAGCAGAATTTCAGTACTGTGGCTTTACTCAACCTGGTAAAGCAGAGAAAGACTGTAGGGAATGGTTGTCATTTCAACATAAATAGTTTGAAAAAATAAAAATGAACATGTGAAAGGATAACAGAAAGCCACTGTTCTGGGAATCTATTTAAGTCATTCCTTTTTCTTTAACCCATAAACAATTATATATTTAATTTTGAATTACTTAGAGGTAGCACTAAATCAGGGCTTATTTTAACATTTCAAGGTATTGGTTATAATGCCTTTTTATTTAAATAGGAATAAAAAAACAAGAAAGGGTGTGTTGTGAAGGGAGGGAAAGCAAATCTTTTTATGAGGCTCTGCCACCTGGCCAAATCCTCAGCTTTGTGTGTATTTCCTTAGCTTTACAGTATATAGTCATACCACTACATCTAGTCCCTCTGGCCTGGAGAGAATGAGAAATCAAGGTAAAAAAATAATGGAAAAAAGTGGGACAGTTGGTTAGCCACAGGTATCATTTTGTTTTGTGTAGCTATGCTATATTATTGAAGGAGAGTTCATGACTTATCGAACAGAAACACTAGCTGAAATGACTTCCCATTTCCTGCTTGTGGCTTTAAAAGAGAGGCTGAACTCTTCTGGAGCTACAGCTGTAACCTTCCATCTGGAACAAAACCCTGCTGAAGGGAATGGGAGGTTCCGAATGGAGCTTGAACTAGGACTCAGTGACAGTCCTAGCATGCTGCCCTGGTGGATTTGCCAGCACTTGCATTACATGTCATTTGATCCAGACATAAATTTCCTCATATACTAGCTGAAGGGATTACCATCAAATCTAATCCAAACTGAGCAACTGCAGGAGCTGGATCCCACATTGGCTTTGTAATCCTATAGGCTACCTTAGTACATGGCTGCAAGCAGACTTCAGTAGGCTGTAGGAGTACTAGTCACCTCAGGAAATGTTTCTTGTTCTCTTCTTCCTCCCAAAACAGTTGGATGAGGCAACAAGCTGTGGAGGGAATTCTGCCTTTAGCTCCTTCCTCCTGACCCTTTGTCCCACCACCTAATCCTACAGCAAAGGAGCTGTAGGATTTCCTAAGAGCACCCACAGCATTCAGACATGCAATCCGTCACAAATAGGACGGCAAGAGAATAGTGGTGTGAGCGCACTGTTTTGCTTTCGGTAACAAAATAACACATGATGTTGCCAAGACATGCACAGATAGGACATATCTCCCTTCTCCCCCTTTACATGCTCCCATGCCAAGACTTCCTCAATAGCAGGAGATAATTGCTAAAAAAGAGACAGCTTGGGAAGGACGGAGCAATCTTAAGCAATGTCTTCATAAGCTGTGTGCTGAACCACGTTAATATAGATATTTCTGGAAAGTATTCTTAACATAGAAAGTGTTTGTAGCCACAAGGCACACTCAGAACTAGGAATTTGGGGGGTTTGAAATTTGGACATCTATCAAAATGGCCTATATCTGTTCAAAATGTAATTTAAAGCTAATTGTGACTTTTAAATCTTTGTGCAGACATGATGTTTCTGGGAAAATTTGTTCAAAAAGTTTGCCACGTGCAATAGAGTTGCACATACCTCCTTGATCTTCAAGAGCTATTAGGACATTTGAGACTAAAATGGTAGAATGGTGTTCATATAACACTGAATGATACCTGTTTAAGTCATTACTGGGAGAGTATATAAACACTCACAATTCTGTTGATTCCCCTTTAATAACATTTCTGATTATTGTTACCCTGCAAAGGCTGCCAGTAGCCTGCATGCCTTTAGTTATGGTAATATTACAAACACTGTGCAACATTTACAATTTCTGGTGTCAGAAATTTCTGGTGTCAGAAACTGATCTCAGGAACTGAAAGAAAATAAAGCATTATTTTGTCTCTTTAAGTAGCGGTTCCTTTTAAGTTCATATTCTTTATGTGATTCTGCATTGCACAAATATAAGTATACAAAGGGCTGCCTAAAGTACACTTATTCGCTAATCTTTAGTCCACATTGATACACCCTTGAAACACTGCAGCATTGACTAAAAGATACTTCTCAAGCAACTCTCATTATTCGTGGATCATTGACAGGATAGACCCTAACGTCTCCCTCAAAGCCATTACAGTGAACTATATAGATGTGAGCCCTTAATCCATGGATCATTGGCATGATAGAAGGCAGCACTCTTTCAAAACATTTCCAGGCTTGATAAAGTGAATACATACTATTAGGGAACCTTAATTTGTAGAATATTGCCGCTATTGATCATTACATTTTCTTTGGGGATGTTATGGTCTATTGTGTTAACGTTTATTCAGTGAGTGCTAATTGGTAGATTATTGATACAAGCCTTTTGGCCTATTTTGTCAGAAAGAATTTGCACATTTAAAGAGTCTGTCTTCTAAAGGCTCCTCTAATGCATTGACTTGCATTTTCATTCAATTCTTTGCTGCATTACCAGCTGCTTATTCAAACAAAAAAGTTCAAAACTCATTTTATGTACTAATTCTACTAAAATGATCCCATTTTCAAGCTTTCATTTCTTTTATTTTTAAAATCATGGACAAAATGACAGAGGCAAAAAATATTTGTTCTGATTTCAAAATGTTGTTTTGAGACTCCTGTTTTCTATATTTTGAGTAGGCAGAAATAGTGAAAGTGTTCGTGAAAAAAACATATTGCACTTACTTAATACATACCAGTAATGAACACTTTTAAGTGGATTTCCTCACACAATTTCCTCTGTTAAAATTCCTAAAGTTATCAACCCAGACCTCATGGATTTCTTGTCTTGAAATTAACCTTTTAAAGTTTAGCTATTATGAAAGTTCTTACTGTAACCCAGTGACATTCAACCATTTCTGGTCTGTATGTCATAAAATGACAGAATCTCACCTCATAAACTATGGCAGCTTACATTCTCCTCTATTCCTTGAGGGATGGTAGTGATAGGCGGGTGGGGTGGGAAAATGATGGAGTGAAGAATGGCTCCGGACTCTTTCAGACAGCCAGGTAGCAAAGGGTTACCTAAATCCAAGGCTCTGGTATTGCTCAGATTCCCAACTGGGATGCAGATATAGGGAGCTGGCTGCTTACTTTTCCATGGAAACTTGCCTTTTAGTTTCAGTGAATCAGCTTTTATTAAGAAAAGAAGTCTGCTTTGCTGGAAAATTCCTGATCAGCTGTTTTTTCTCTTCTACAGTTCCTCTCAGCCACAGTTCGGATAGGCACTTGGATGGGGTCAGTTCATGTCAATAGGGTCGTGTCTAGAGCTGAATGACAGCAGAATCTCAGTTTTCATTAAAAGATTTTCTTTTTTGGCTGTGGTGGTTGCTAAAAAAAACTTGGAATGTGAACTGAATGCAGTGGCTTTACTTACAGCTGCTTGGAGACAGGAAGGAGGAGCAGCAGATGGTAAAGTAGCAGCAGAGTGCAAAGCCAGTAAGAAAGCTACTTGCTCCCACACCTGCAGAAACGGGCACTGCTCTCATTTTGCTGGGGGGCTGGAAGGCTTAGTTAGGAGAAATCTGCCTCAGTGCTGGATGTGGGAAGCGAGCAGAGATGGATGCAGCAACGATAGCAGGGAGTAGGATTAGGAGGAACATCTACTCACTCTTCCTCATTACCTGTCTCAGAGACTCAGGCATTTGCTGCTATCAGCCAGGGTATGCAGTTTCCCACATAAGCACTGACAAGTGCTTATCTAGTCTAAAACCACTGATCTTGTTTCTTTAAGAGATAACTTCCATTGTAGCTAAGACTTCTGACTTTCCATCCTTTCACAATGAAGGATGGCCATATAAACTGCGTCATGGTGTAGTGCAAGATATGTGAATTCTCTCATCCCTTTTTTAGCCTTCCATGAACAAAAAGACAGTCAAATCAATTTAAACCAGAGAGGCTCAGTAAATAGAGAAGGAGAAAAAAAGCATCTCATTCGAGAGCATATGTGTGTTTTCAGCTAAGAGCATGTATTTTCGGAAACCCTGACAACCTCTCAGTGGGACAGCAGTATGCAGTTTAGGCTGCCGGCTTGACTTATGTTAAAATGGTCATAATCTGATGAAGATAACCTCAGCATGTTATTTTTGTTTCCCTTCCCGCTGTTCGTCTAGAAAAGAAAATCTTAAATTTGCATTGATTTTAAAGAATGTAAACAGATCCTTTTAAATAATGCATTACTATTTTACCTCACAGCAGTGCTCCATGTAACTCCACAAAACTACTTTCCAGAGTGCAGTTCCTCATTCAGATTACTGTGAAGGCAAATCTGTATCTAGAGGTTCCCACTACAGACTTTTGCCCCACTTCAGAGGCAGATCATGTGCTGTTGTATGGGAAGGCGGTGTGCAGTGGGAGGTGTTGCTGTGACTACACAAGGGTGGGACAAGACTTCTAAAATGGCTCTATTGATAGACAACTTAATGTTGAATATTATATTGTACTTGTTTTAGTAGTCTTAGATACAGTGGTATTTCTGTGCATATTCTTGCAGACATATTTTGCAGTACATGTGTCCAAGTAGCAAGAATGATAACAAGTGTTCTGCTGACTTTTTTAACAACAGAAACGAATATGGGAGTGGTGTAAAAAGACATTTGTTTTTCTTCTTCCAAATCTTATGTTTAATGACCTCTAGAGATTTCAGTGGATGAAAACATTAACAAAAAATCAATATTCAAAAATAGTCTGGATTTTCCCTTTAAATTATGACAGTGCTGCTGGTTGTTGCTACATTACCTGCTGTCATGAAATTACTTAATGATATCTTGTTAGTGATGGAAGATAATGAGATGATAAGGGCAAAATTCATTGACCTTTCATAGCTTTTGAATCACTAAATGACACTGTTAGATAAGCTAATTAAATTCTACTTTTTCTGCTGGAATGATGTCTTGGTTCTGATCTTATTTGATTAAGGGAAAGTATCAGTATCTGTTTTAGGCTATCATTCTGGTTTATTACTGTTACTATCTAAAGGTGCCTTAGGGCTCAAGAAATGATTTATTTCTTTTTATTTAGTCCTAAATTATCTCTGAGATATTTGTGGTACAATTTAAATTCACTTACATGATATTTGACAACCCTGTTTCATACATTAGTTTTGTGATATCTCTGTCTTAATATGCTTGCTTCCAAAATCACTATAATAAGAACATTTGGAATGATAAACTTGAGATAGTGATAAAAGACTTAACTTCATCTTGCTTTCTCAGGAGTCTTGTCAAGGGGAAAGAGATATTCAACTAATAACAAGTCTGTAACAAATTACTGGAGAATAAGATGATTAGTCAGATATTTTACTCATTGCATTCATACACAAATGCATGAGGATAAAATGTGGAGGCCCTCAGTTTTGCAAAACTCTTAATCATGCATTTAATTTGAATCATCTAAACAGTTTCAAATTTATGTTCTTATTTTATCATTGAGAATCCAATGGAGTTTGATGAGACTGCTCATGCTTTTTAGATTAACATATATTTCTGAATCAGACCCACTGCTCACAAGAAGAAAAGTGCCAAAATAGCACATGGCAACTGATAAAAAGGCTGAAAAACATGAAATCTACTTCCAGGTGCATTTGCAAGATAATATCTTCCTGATATAATGATGGCTTAATGCTGATATCTAGTTTAAGATAAATATCTGTTAATTGACTTGTGTATCAGTATATTTAGTCATATTATCATACAAAGTACAATGTAATGTGTCAGATTGCAACAAATATTTTGTAAAAGTATGCACATTACACCTACTCAATTGACTTATGATCTCAAACTTTTACTCTCAATAAAGATGGAGACCATGTTGCACAATCTATTTTTCTTAAAATTATGTTGACAGATATTAATTGCATGTCTTGTCTTAGTTCATATCAGTTAAATATACTTTTCCCCACTATTTGAACTGGGCTCCTGCCAGAATGACTGAGCTTAGCTGGTGAGGTAATTCCAAGAATACTGGTGCTGCATTAGTACTGTTCTCGTCTTCTGGAATTTCCTGGGTTTATTATTAAAAATGAAGCCTCATAAAGCAGCAGGGTTTCTGGAAGCCTTCAGAACCCCAGTTTAGGTGAGAAGTGTCAGCACTTCCAGACTTTCTGCTGCAGAATTAGGCCTCAGTGCCTGGAAGTTTTGCAATGGCTTCTTGGGCTCCAGAGCTCCAGACAGGCCATAGATACTGACATTCCCTAGCTCTGAAGTAGACATTGCTGGAGTTTGCCTTGTTAAGCTGACCAGAGCTGGGGATGATGCCCCATCAGATAAGGACTGGGGAGGTTCATGAAGATTAGTATAGGACCTACATATGCACTTTGTCTTGGATTTAGTGAACAGTATTTTCTGGAAAATATATTGTCAAAACAGGGAATTAAAGTTTTCCTGGATGTTTCTTATGTTCTCCAAAGAGTTTGGAAAGTGAGAGAGCTGAGATCTGTGTAAATTAAGTTTATCTGAAAAATTGTGAAAGAACAGAAAGCTACTGAAATCAAAAAAAGTCACAAAAGTCTGAGTGAAATACAAACAGCGAAAGACTCACAAGGATATATATAAGATATGGTAGCATTTGGCAGTAGATCAGCAGACTTCTGTAGCAAAGGTAGAAGAAAATTATTTATATGTAAGATCAGAAGAGACAAGCTGAGACAGAAAGACTTTGTGTCCTGGAAGAAAGCAAAGTGGAAACTCATGATTCTTTCCAGAAGGCATGATTCCCTTAGCACTGAAGTGCTTCAGATTGGCTAGGGAATGGAGGCAGAGCAGCATATGTGGATTTTATTATTTAGTCTTAGTTTTTATACTTCAGATTCTTGTAAATGAAGAGAATTGTACTAAGAAGTTTCAAATAGGGCAGACTCTAACAGTGTAGGTCTGTTTGCTTGTATTTGTCATATGCTTCCTGAAAAAATAATGGGCAAGCTCAGTCATTCAACTTTGATGGTAACCTGGGAAAAGCACATATAAACTACTAGAGAAATCTGACTTGTCCTTGCTAGCTACTAAAGTAAATAGCCAGAAAATGGGTTTCAGGTTTTAAAGGACATCCTAATCAAAGGATAAGGAAGACTATGACTACATTCATAAGTAATGTACACAACTAAGAGCAAACCTGTAGATTTGCCTCTTAATTCATGGTGTTCTTGTGAGACACAATTAGGAAGGCTTTTGGGTTAGCTTTAGTGCAATCCCATGACCTGATCATCTGAAGGCTTTGAGTGAAGTCCTAGATTGCCTCTTTCTATTCAGTCTCCTTTGTTTAGAAACCAGCTCATGTCCTTCAACACTGCCCCACAATGCAAATCAAAGCAAATGGAAATGATAGGGAGATTTACTTCAAAAGCACACTTTTGATTCATATATAAAAAAATAACCCATCCAAAGATGTGAAGTCCCCAAAGTGGAGAATGCTGAAGAACCTTTCAGATTGAAGGACTTAAATTTAGCAGAAGATCCTGGGGAATTTTTCAGAAGGTTCCTCAGACTGCTTGATAGCAACTTGAGGTTCTTTGGCAGATAGTCACCTTTATTTATTACTTGTTTTGTTAAATGATGTCAGCTGATGAACTCCAAATTGAAAAATAGACTTTGAAAAAAAGTCAAAAGTAATCTGAGAGTCTACAGAAAGCATACAAGTGCATTTTGGATCCTGTCACCACTTGTTATGGTCAAATGTGAGAGTTAAGTGTCACAGATAGACAGCATATTTCAGACGAAGCAAGGGACACCTTGGAGAAAATTACAGTCTAGAGGATTTCTGTTTCATTTTGGAAAACATAGACTGGTAAATATGGTTGATCCCTCTAACTGTCTGTTCTGCAATCTGTAGGAAAATAAATCCTATTTTACAATCAAAAATTATATAAACAATGAAGCACCACTGATTTCTTGGTGGATTGTGTAGAGCAAAATATTGTTGCAAAGCTATTTAGAAGGGGGAAAAAAATGTTATAATAGCTCCTGAACTTTGTTATGGAGTTTTTTGTTAGAAATCAGATAGAGCAAAATCGTGACACTTAAATGCATAAATGCAAACACTTTGCTCCAGAATGATTATTTCTGGTTTCATAGTACCCCCAAATTTTTCATGAATTCATCTGATCTGTGTTAACTATTTACTAGTTATTTATTACAAGAACACAAATGAATGTCTATATTTTGGGAGTAGGACAGTGCCCGTCAACCTTTGCAAGTTCTGGAATTTCAGATGAATCATTGAATTAATTCTTGGCATTGCCATAGCTCTGCCAATTAATATTCTCCAAAATAAATCTCCATCAAGGATTTTGCGTTACTTTAGAACAAAAACCTTTCCTATTAAGCACATTCCTGATGCAGACATCCATTTTCAGTGACAGAGTAGTTTGCTAGCATGAATGCAGCTGTTCTGTTCAATTTATTATGAAAAAATAGTGCTGGATTTAACTTATTGCTTCGTGCATAGGTATACGGACAAAGAGTCAGAAAACACTGCAATGTGAATTTAGTCTTTTCTACAGGACATACGGGACCTTATTGCAAGTTGTGTATATCACTTTTCTGAGCTATCATTGCGCTTATTATAGCAGAGCGTAATACTGTGAAGTATGGTGCACTGTAGTCCAAAACAGACAATTCAATTAGAGTGAGCTACTCCTTTTACATATGTACAAGAATACTGTACCATGCAACGCAAAATGTTGTGGCTACTGAATTACTATCTTGAAATGGTTAGACTAAATAAATAAATAAAATAAAAATAAAAATAACAAGCCTTGAGAGCCTTGAGGGTAAAAGAAAATATTATTTTGAAGTTTAAACAGTTACAAAATGGAACATTTAAACATAGAATGGTAGTTTTGAAGAATTTGAACTAATTAACACTTGATGCTTCAAACTCTCTAAGCCCAGAACTCCTATTGGCTTCCCAGAGAGAGCAGTATGTGTAGGCTTATAGAAACAGATTGTTCAGTAGACAAAACTGTGTAAGACGCATTTTTTTGTATAAAGTCATGTCTGCTCTATTCTCCAAACTTCTCTTTTCCCATTTCCAATTTCATTTCTCAGTCATGCAGAACAATGTGGTGTAAACCAAAAAGGAGACTGAGTAAAATGGAAAAGGGCAGCCTACACTGTAGCATGCAAAATGCAGCTGCTAGTGGTACTGAATACTAATGAGTGATTATTTGGTCTCACCCCAATCAGTCTTCATCAGATAATTAATTCAGGGGCTGACCATACGACCTGAATTTCTGAAGGCAATTGCTGCATGATATGTATTTTTTTTTCAATCTGTGAACAGGTGGTTCACAAAATGCATTCATTTTTAACAAAACGAATTCTCTTCAACTCTGTTTTTCAAAAGCTTAACATAATAATGTGTACTTACAAATATCTATAAGGTTGGTTAATAATATTTTGCACTCAAACAGCCTTTCTTTGAGGTCAACAACCTTATAGACATCTGTTTCATTAGTCTCTAAGCTCAGTGAAGTTACCAAATAGTTGTGTAGAAGTCCTTTGGCAAGTCCTGCCACCTTAGATAAGTCTCAAAATTTAGATTTCTCCTACATGTAGAAATGTATATGAGCAAAAATGCATGTATATGACTGTGTAAAAAAATTACATTTTGTGTTATTTCATTCTTCTTGTTTTGAAAAAATATTTAGATTCTTTTGAGACAATAAAAGTCAAGGCATACTGGGAAGATAAAATAGATTTTGTTTCCTTTGAATATGTACCTGGAATTCTTTCACTTTATAAATGCAAACAAATGTGGAATATAGGCAAGTGTAGTCTGTTTAAGGTATCCCACTTGAAGGTCTGAGTGAGTCAGTGCTGCCTTGAGCAATCAAAGAAGTTGTAAGTAAGTGGTGTTATTTGTGAAATGTAATATTTAAAAACTAACACCTTGGATTATCCTTGGATTAGAGTTTTAGCTAACAAGAAGACTGAGCTCGCTCTTACACTTGTTTCTTACATAGCTACAGACATAGGACAAAAGTCAAAGAAAGCTTCAGTGGGCACCTGGCTCACCGTGAGCACATCTCCCTTAATGAGAATACAGAAGTATTTATTCTGAGTATTTAGACCAAGTGATATTTGAGCTAGATTATGAATCCTGTAGTGCCTTGGAGGTCAGGAATCTACTCCAGGTGAGGAAATAAATCTGATAAATTGGTGAAGAAGGAATGGTAGAGATTTCACACAGTATTTTTAGAACAGTCACAGGAAATTCATCATCAGAAGTTTCATACCAGTCTTAATTAGACTGATGATGGCTCCATTTTGAGTGAAAAGGGCTTTCTCTTCAGAGAGAGGACTGATTATAGATTAATAAGAGTGGTCTGAGAATGGAATATCTGAAAGAAGGGGGAAATGTATGATGTTCCAGTATGGAACATGACTGTTTCTTATGGTAACTATTTCTGAGCATGAATACTTAGGAATCTACACTGTTAAGACTGAAGGAAAATTAGGGAGCAAATGAAAAGAAACAAAAATACGGACATTGGCAATATTAACAAAGATGAGCAGTCATCAGCATGACAGATTATCCAGTTAAAGAGCAATATTTATGAGCAGGAGAATTTCATGAAATTTAAAATGGGAAGATGAATATCACTGGATAAATCTGGAGCAAGAACAATGGAAAGTAAATGGCAAGTCTTTAAATCTTGTGGGAAAGATCTGAGTGTTCTTCCCATCCTGAGTGTATTTTATAGACAGTGTTACATTTTCTGGAGAGAACAAATTAAGATCCAGAGGAACTATGAAATAATATAGTACTCCTTTGTGGGGGTCAAAGGATTGGAAGCAGATCTTTCTTTTTGGTTTATGCCTCTTGATATTTATTATGGACCTCTGAGTGCTGGTTATATGCTATTAGGATCGTATATAAATTTCTTGAGTCAATCCAGAAGTCCATTCGAGCCAGTGTTCAAATGTCCCGTCTCAAATATTTATATTTTCGAATTTCATATGTTTAAGGAAAAATGTAAGAACATGTGTAGCACGATTCTCTCCTTAAAACCTCCCAGCTTCCTGGAACTTGTTGAGGCAGATTGTATTCTATTCACAGGGTTTAATAGCTCCTGATAGACCAAATGTTCATAATTTTTTTTTCTAAACTCTGTTTGAATCTGCTGACATTTTTTGGCTTCCGTTAACATAGATTATATTTCTTTCTCAGGCAGTGATATATTGCCTTGCAAAGTAAAACTGTGCACTTGTGTGAGACATGGAAAATAAGGTATCTGTGCATCAGTTTTATTTGCCAGTTGTACAGGTGAGGAGACAACCAGAATATTCTTTATAGCTCTGCGTAACGGAAAAGCTAGGACAGTAGTATATACTGTGGATCACAACAAATTTGCCATTTAAAGAGAGTCATTGTACTAACATCTATGACGCAGAAATGAAGTAGTAATTTTTTTTTTCTGACAGTTTGGCAGACAGTTTGTTTTACCTTTTAGTAAGAATTATAATTGTTTATCTGTTGTGACCAAGAAACTAATAACAACCTCAGATTTATATGTTGTTGGTTTTTTTTTTTATGAAAAAGGGATGTTTTGGAATTTTCCAATTTCAGAAGAAGGATTTTTTTTATATTTATGAGGTGAACCAGGCATTTGGTCAGATAAGACAAGATGTGCTTATGTACCAATAGCCTATGGAGTTTGTAAACTATGATTTGAGACAAGCTAAACTTCTGTGTTATGAGATAGGATTTTGGGGTGGTGTATATATACATATATATATGTATATGTGTATGTATGTATGTATGTATATATATATATGTATTTCTGAATAATTAGAAAAGCCAAAGATACATTTTCAGAAGGTGGAGCAGTTGAACAATATATAGATTCCAGAAGGGTGGGAGTTGAGGAAGTAACTAATGGAGTCCTATTGGGTTTTCCATGTTCTTTTGCAGAACACATATATGTTTATTAGTACTTCCCAACATTTCAGTTGGTACAGAGATCTTCATATGTAAACCATGATACTTGTGGACATAATTGTCCTAAAGTACATGGTTTCCTGTTGTAAGAGAAAGCTGGAATCAGCCAAATTTGTGAGGGTATGCAGATGACAGGACAACCTCCTACACTGTATCAACAAACTGAAAATAGGAGATTGCAGACATAATGCTACCATTATGAGAGACTAAGAATACAGGAAGAGTATACAAAGAAGCTGCTGACATATTGAAGGTAGTTCAAGAACACTGCAATAAACTCTTTTGAAGACAAGCTATTCTTTCTTTTCAGCAGAGTAATTTTTCAGAAACTGTTTCAAATTTCCTCATTTTGGTGGGTAAAATGGAATGGATGGACCCTGAAGGTGGCAGAAGGGGTGATGTTAATTAAAATGATTGTTACCACTTGGTCTTCTATGTCACAAACAGAATCGTTGCTTACCTTGACAACTATTTTTCATACGTTTTGGATCAATTAATGTAATTTATAAAGCATCTGCTGAGCATATTAAAAAAAAAAAAAGGATTTTGAGGATACCCAGTAGCCTTCTTCAGTTTACTTGCCTGAAAGTATGGAGCAACTATCCATTTTCTAGAGTCTGTGAAAAGGGAAGGAAAGAAGGAAGGAAAGAAGGAAGGAAGAAAAGAAGGAAGGAAAGAAGGAAGGAAGGAAAGAAAGAAAGAAAGGAAAGAAGGAAAGAAGGAAGGAAAGAAGGAAAGGAAAGAAAGAAGGAAAGGAAAGAAAGAAGGAAAGGAAAGAAAGAAAGAAAGAAAGAAAGAAAGAAAGAAAGAAAGAAAGAAAGAAAGAAGAAAGAAAGAAAGAAAGAAAGAAAGAAAGAAAGAAAGAAAGAAAGAAAGAAAGAAAGAAAGAAAGAAAGAAAGAAAGAAAGAAAGAAAGAAAGAAAGAAAGAAAGAAAGAAAGAAGAAAGGAAAGAAAGGAAAGGAAAGGAAAGGAAAGGAAAGAAAGGAAAGGAAAGGAAAGGAAAGGAAAGGAAAGGAAAGGAAAGGAAAGGAAAGGAAAGGAAAGGAAGGAAGGAAGGAAGGAAGGAAGGAAGGAAGGAAGGAAGGAAGGAGGAAGGAAGGAAGGAAGGAAGAAAGGAAGGAAGGAAGGAAGGAAGGAAGAAAAAGAAAGAAAGAAAGAAAGAAAGAAAGAAAGAAAGAAAGAAAGAAAGAAAGAAAGAAAGAAAGAAAGAAAGAAAGAAAGAAAGAAAGAAAGAAAGAAAGAAAGAAAAGAAAGAAAGAAAGAAAGAAAGAAAGAAAAGAAAGAAAGAAAGAAAGAAAGAAAGAAAGAAAGAAAGAAAGAAAGAAAGAAGAAAGAAAAGAAAGAAAGAAAGAAAGAAAGAAAGAAAGAAAGAAAGAAAAGAAAGAGGAAGAAGGAAGGAAGGAAGGAAGGAAGGAAGGAAGGAAGGAAGGAAGGAAGGAAGGAAGGAAGGAAGGAAGGAAGGAAGAGAAAGAAAGGAGAAAGACTAAATAGAGAAGAAAAGGGGACTTAAGCTATCAAGGTATTCTTGCTTTTGTTCTATTTCTTTAAGAATATTATCATCTTTTTCTTGTACACAGTCATCTTTAAGATATCTTGTCTTTGCAAACATAGGGTACTGCATTATATTTATGAGACTTCAGGCCTCATAGTTCCAAGAGGCCGAAGCAAAGGGCAGAAAATTTTGTCACCTCTTCTGGTCACATTTACAGAGTAACTCAAAGTGATGACTCCTAGACTCATGTAGTAGTCCACAGTCCATAGTCCTTGAACTTTCAGTAGATGTTGCTAGCTACTTCATAGAAGTAGCAATTGGATAAGTATTGGAGGTGATAAAGTAGAACTTTACTCTTTAAACCTAAGGTATATGATAATTCAGTTATAAGGCTCTTTGAAAATTCTAGCAGACACCAAACACCAGCTTTTCCAAATGTCAGATGCCGACCTGACTAGCTGTGAAGATCTTCCTCTTTGCATTCATTCTCTTGGGTAATCTCATAATGTTTTACAGGGAAAAAGAAGAGATTTGTTTATTCAAGTCTAGTCATGTAAACTCATGTAAAACTCACTCAGTAAAACACACTGAAATTGAAAAATCTTTTAGTCTTTGTAACTAGACTTCAAGTGGTGGAAAATCTATTAAGTTCCTTGAGAAGCTGCTCAAATGTTTTATCCTGTTAACATTCTTTGTTTTATTTCCATTTGGAACTTTTCTTATTTCAGCTGCTTGGCAGTACATCTTGGAAAATCTCCCATCTACTACAATGTAGATTGGATCAGGCTATAAATGAGCAAAATGCAGAATAATTTCTGGAATGTTACCTCTTTTTTATGTAAGTGGTTACAGATATAGTTATTCGTGAAATGCTAAAGTGAAGGATTAATTAATGTGATACTACAAGCTTCTCAATAAAGTTACAGTCTAATATCATTTTTTTTAAAAAAATCCTATATAAGTAAATATAGATCGTAGACTGCAAGAAAAAAGCATATTATGCTTTAAGCGTTAAAGCAGAAGATTACAAAAGAAGGCTGAAATAGAACTAAAGACACTGAATGCTCTTGCTTGAAATGTTCATAATTTCACAGACTGAACTCTTTTAGGATGACACAGATATATTCTAAACATCTACTCAAAATTTTCACCTTGTCTTTAATTATGAAATATATCCCATTATTGCTAGTGGTTCTGGCAAATCACATAGTGATGCTGCAGCTAGGCATGCACAGTGTTCAGTCAAGAAAAAAAAAAAAAAGTAAGTTTGGAGCCTTAAAAATATACCAATAAAACAAAAACAAAACAAAACAAACAACCAAAAAAATAAAATAAGGAATTACCAGGGATTCATTATGCACTTTTTATGAGTAAAATTAAATGGAAGAAAACATAGAATAAATATTACTTTTTCAAAAATATCCCTGAATTCCCATATCTCTTTGCATCGATAGAAGTAGTACAATGACTTTAGGGAAGGTCTGGAAAAAGCCTTGATGGAAAGCCAGTATTCCAGTGTCAGCAGAGTGGTGATAGCTATGACATCTATCTCTAGCTAGTTTTTAACATGCTAGACCTACATTAAGAAAAAGGCTTCCTATGAAATTCTCCAACTTCCCAGAATGGGGAGTATTTTTCCCTGTTGTTTCTAGAGCGGGAATGCTCCCAGATCTCATAGTATGGATATATTACAAAAGCCTCTTTTGAGGAACCAGTACAGTAGGGAAGTCTGCTTCATTCAGACTGTTCCCACCGTTGCATCTACTTTGTATTTCCTACTTGACCAAAGAATTTTGCATGCTGACATCGGACAGCAACTGTCCGCAGCAGTGGCCGTGCCATTTCCCACACGCTTCCTTAGTGCAGGGAGGGTGCCCAGCTAAAATACTGTATTGCTGGTGATCCCCTCGATGTGAATTTAAAACTGTAGAAAAACCTGTTCAGAGAGCCGATGCTTGATGTACTTATTATCCTGTAATTAATCAGCCTGCTCTATTGTACATAAAGATTTAGAGTTAATATGAGATATTTGGAGAATGAAGGATTAAAAAGGTAGGTGATTCTTTCGGGATATTTCATTTGTTGGTGAAATTTGTCTTCCTAACTTCTCTGTGGCCTATTCAGACCCAGCTGAGGGTCAAGGATTAAACATCAACTGTTGGTATGAACATGTGTCCGTGTGCATACAATTTCAGGAAAGTCTGACTGAAAATAGAAAATAATAAGTGAATAGAATTTATCTTTACTCAGAAAACATGTGTTTTTTTGCTTTTATGCTGATGCTAAAAAAAATGGAAAAAAACCACAGCTACTGCACACTGGAAATGCACGCCAAACAAAAATTAAATATGGCAAAAGAAAATTTAAAACAAGGCATTTATATTAATTCAAGCAATATCTT